>NC_073693.1:298249525-298330913 GCF_029784155.1 Uranotaenia lowii | reverse complement strand
CAATGTCCGGATCCAAGGGATCCAATGGGGTAGAAATTTCAACACCCGGTGCGGTAGCAGCAATTGAATCAGCCCCGCTCGAACCGGAACGGCGTCTCTAGCCATACCACTGGGGTTCCGTAACAGAATCCGGCGAATAAATTCGAAGAAAAACATCTTTTACCCCGGAGAACGTAAAAAGACGCGGCGAACTTTGCAAATTTCCGGCAAGCAACAAACAACGGTCAAAACGACCAGGGATGCCAGGTGCACTGAACTTAAAAAATTTAGAAAATTTTCAACGTTTAATTTAATAAATCAAATTAATTAAATGTTGCGTATATATTATAATAAATTTATTCATTCATAAACAAAAACATTTACGCAAAATCGATGATTTTATCGCCTGTTTGCATGCTTGCTAGCCTACATTAAAAAATAACCGTAATTCTCACAAACATCTTTAAAAAAACGATTGCTGGTGAAAACAGTAACAAAAACAAAAAAACTACAAGCTCTAATCCTAAGAGAAAGTTCACTGGTGTTGGGAAAAAGTGGTAGAAATTTTGTCACTTTTAGCACATTTTGAAAATTTTGCCATGCAAAACATTTTCAAAATCTGTGGCCTTCAAGTTTTTTAACAACACGTGTTGTAGTTTCGCATGCTGTGATGCAAAAATAGCAATATTTCTATCACATACGGCTGAAAAAGAAAGTGCTGCGCCCAAAGATCTTGAAAATATTTTTGCATGGTAAACTTTTCAAAATGTCAAAATTTCTACAACTTTTTCCCAACACCAGTGAATTTGCTCTAACAGAAGTATTAGCCTAAAATTTGTAACAAGTGCAGCAGTTGGAATGTTTGCTGCCAATATGATTCCTTTTGACTCGACTATTTTTTCAAAAGATGAGGCATGCGCAGTTTAGTAAAACTTATTGTTAATCTGTCCAACGCAAAACTCTCTCAAAGACTTTAAAAACTGATGAAACAAAATTTGATAACTGCTTACTGAACGGTGATTAAATCAGAGCAACTTTTTTCTTTGTACAATGCAACTGCTTTTATTTTTTCCACGTATGAAAAAATCAATAATTGATTCGATAAATAAATTTCAAGATATTTTCATGAATCCGGGCTGAGTTTTCTTTTTTCAAACCATCTGGCATCTCTGACCCGCATTTCGGTAATTTTTGACGTGAGTTTGACACATGACATGAACGCTAAGCGTTATGGTTCGAGAACAGTTTAACGATTATTGATCAAATTTAAGCAAATCGTTAAACAATTCATTCACCTTTCCAGATACCATCACTATTCACATGAACGTTCGTTTTATTTTCTTATCGTTGTCGAAGTAAAGTTTAAATTATAGCTACGTTTACGGAGACAATAACTTTTTCTGGAACCGTGGATGTATCGTATTGACTATTTGTAATATAGTTTTTTAGTATGCGGGAAGGAGAAAGAACCTATCAACCGCGTGCGTATCACCTTCAGATCACAGCAGTTACCGGAGGATGTGAAACTTTTTTGTTGCTCAGCAAAAATCCGACCATTCACTCCATCAATCATCTTGTGCGGCAAATGTCTTCGATTTGGGCATAAAACGACCAATTGCAAAGGAGCAAAACGTTGCGAAATTTGTTCGGAACGCCACGAGGAGGCAGAAGAGTTTGTTAATTGCCAGAAACTTCAAAGGTGCGCTCATTGTCGAAGCAACGAACATAATTCTCTTGATAACAACTGCCCTGAAAGGAAACGGCAGCAAGACATAAAGATCCTTATGTCAAAGCGAAACTGGACATATACTGAGGCCAAGGAACAAGTATCTACATCGTATCGTAATCCATATGCTCCACTTCTGAACGCGGAAGAGTTCCCTACACCGATGGAAAGTTTCGCCAAAGTAACGCGAGGAAACTTTGCCAGGAAAGATGCCATGAGAGAAGCTTGGATCAAGACCAACGAAGAGCGCCAGGAAATTCAGCCAGCCGTAAAACTACACAAGGATCAACCGAAACAAACGAATAAAAATTTCAAAAGAGCCAGAATGGAAGATTCTCGCTCTAAGCCAGAAGCTAAATCTACGTTCGAGGAGCGGGAAGAAATAATTGCGCCAGTACCAGGAAGCAGCCGTGGTACAGCACTCAACAACCCACGAAAGGTCCAAGTAGACGAAAAATGGGAAAATGCGGTAAGACAAGCACAATTAAATTTAGATCGTAATTACCAGGAAAGGATGATGTCATTCTATTCTGAATTTATCAATCTTTTGGGACCACAAGAAGAGGTCAAAACATTATTTAAAGATTGCACAAAGAAACATTTCAACCTAGCAAATTCAGTTGTTTTAAATAAAAATTAACTATCTTTGACTCTCGATAGCGCTAACTCTCTCCAAATAAAATCTGTTGCATATGAAAATTGTCCGAAACAAAAATGGCTCAAAAAACCGATTTCAAAATACTTCAAGCAAATGTGCAAAGTTTCGTAACAAACAAAGCAGAAATTCAAAGAATTTTGTCTGGAGATGGTTTTACTGCTGCCTTACTGTCAGAGACATGGACTAACGAAAACTTTGAAAACACCAATAAATACAATTTTCCCAATTACCACTTTGTACCGCATTCTCGAAACGACAATTACGGAGGAGCGGGCATTTTACTTCAAAACACTCTAAGCTATCAGAGATTACCAACACCCCAACACCTTTCTGCGTTAACACAAACAGTTAGTATTCGTATCACGCAGTTTATTACATGCACTCAATTCTGGGTTACAAAAACCCACACAAAAGCAGACCACTGATTGAGGGTGGACACACCCTGGCGCTAAGAGCTCGTGTAGAGCTGTCAAACAAAAAAGCGCACGTGAAAAGTGCAGTCGGCGTGCAAGGAAAAGAAGCATCGAAATAAGGTATGCTCTTTTCATTTAAAATTTATCGCGAAAAGCGACATAATTTTGTAAATTCCTTCGCAGGAGTGAGACGAAAAAGTGCCGGAGCAGGCCGTGCTGCCCGACGACAGATTGTGCCGGAAAAAGCCTTCGTGAAGAAGTGAGTAGCGCACTTTAAATTTATAGGTTAGGTACTAATGATGTGGTTACTTGTAGGGCCGTTTTACCGGATACCAGCAGCCGGCCAAGGGCCAGACTGTGACAAAGGCAAAACAGTCTGCCTCCGATTGCCGTGCGGTCAATTTTCATCTTTTATTCGGCAGGAGGGAAACTTGTATCAAGATCACTAAAGATCCACCCGACAGTGCCGCTCTGCAGTGTGGGCTATCAGAGAGCCAATATAGCCGAACATTTCGCGCGCCTAGGAGAAATCCCGGCGGCGCGACGTATCGCGCATTTAGTTTCTGCCTCCGATTGCCGTGCGGTCAATTTTCGTCTTTATTCGGCAGGAGGGAAAATTTTTATCAAGATCCCTAAAGATCCACCCGACAGTGCCGCTCTGCAGTGTGGGCTGCCAGAGAGCCAATATAGCTGAACATTTCGCGCGCCTAGGAGAAATCCCGGCGGCGCGACGTATCGCGCATTCAGTTTCGGCCTCGAACGCTGTGCGGGCATTATCGAGCGGAAGAAGGGTGGCGGAACATACGCGTGCCAAGGATCATTCCCGGCGGCGCGGTTTATCACTGTTACCGGCCACGAGAGCCGAATTGCGGCTGTAGGTGATTTCGTCATTGTGTTGCTGTTAGTTTTTTAAAGGGACGAGCCGAAGAAGTTGAGCTCGACCAACCCGTGCCCAGGATCATCCCGGCGGCGCGACTGATCGTGTTTTCCTCGGCCAAAAGAGCCGTGCCGACATTGGCCGAACAAACGTGCGCCCAGGATCATTCCCGGCGGCGCGATTCATCTGCGTTTCCTGCCACGAGTGCCGAATTACCATTGTCGGCTGTCACTGCTGTTGTGTTGCTGCAGAGTCATTGAGAAAGGAGTCGAAGGAGTGTCGTTACCATTTTGCGCGCCTAGGAAACAAATTCCCGGCTGCGCGACTACCTGCAAAATCGTTGCTCGGCGGAACGAGCTGAAGGAGGAAGTGTTTGTGTGCCGGCTCGCAGTGCCGAAGGAAATAGGAGTAACGGCTCGCAGTGCCGCAGGAAGAGTGATGATCCGAGGTGGCGATATCACAGGTGAGCTTTAGTTAAGGGGGACTGGTGGGTGGATGAAATCTATTTTCCTCGCGCACAATTGCGCAAATTATTAAATATGCCTATTATATCTGTTAGGGACAACCCGAGGCAATAACAGACAGGCAATATTGGCGCCCGAATTTAATAGAACCTTTTAAGATACTACAAAAATTGAAAATGGACATTATTGACTTGAATGATGAGGAAATTGATTACGAGCTTCGGCTCAGAAATAAGTTTGATCTTGGTTTTAGTAATCGCAGAACGAAACTTAGCGCGTTGCGAAATTTGATCACGGAGGAGAAAAAAGCAAATTCTTATGCTAGATCCTCAACACATGTGATGAACATTGAAGATAATCTCAATTTATGTTTGACTAATTTAGAAGCGATAAAAACAAACGTGCGTAAAGCTGTCAATGAAAATGATACGAATGCTAAACGACAATTATTCTCGCGTCTTGAGCATTACCGCAACAGATTAGATCTTATTCCGAAAGATCAACCGCGAAGTGAATTGTTAGTGCAACTGATGAGTGAAGTGAAACAGTTAAATGCAGCGTTGACATCGAATGAGGATGCAGGTAGAGTAGACAATATTCAGCTAGAGGCAGCAGCAAATCTAACGGTTTTGGACAGGATGCCGAGAACCTCCAGCCCATTTAGAGGATTCGACGAAGAGGAACTGAGATTGAACGATCGACGAACCAGGGGTGCATCTGTACCATCGGTCAATTTAAGCCGTCAATCAGAAACCATGCAACGAACTGGAGCCATTCCCAAAGCCAGCAACAACACGAGGGAAGGCAACCAGGGGCAGAACAACACCGGAACGAGAAACGACGTCGAATCTAATAAAAGGAATCAACTTGAACTGTTGGAAGAGATTTTGGAGAGGCTTAGGCAGTTACCTATCTCGCAACCACAACAAGCAGCTCAAATTCATCAAGCACCTCAACAAAACATTAATGCAGCTCTTCAGCAATCGGGAATGCAACAAGTGCATCATCTTCCTGAACGTGGAAATTCACAGCGCGATCGAGGAGTGCATCGAGACAACCAGAACAACGAAATGTCTCAGGAGCTTCGCGACGAAGTACTGCTGTCGATTCTGAGAGAGCAGAACAGGCACCAGAGAGGACCAAGAGGAAAACCAATTCACGCATGGCCTTTCAAATACGACGGAAAAGGAAGTCCGCTAGATCTGATCGTGTTCATCAAGAAGGTAGAAAAATTTGCAATGACCGACGACATGAATGGTGACGAATTGATGTCACAAATAAAATTTCTTCTGGTTGGAAAAGCCTTAGACTGGTTCTGTTTGGCATGCAATGCGTACATCTCTTGGGATGAATTTAAAACAAGAATAAAACAACAATTTATTCCTAGAGATTTTGCACAGTGGATAAGAAAACAAGTCTACTGCAGAGTACAAAAACCGAATGAATCATTTGAGACTTTTCATTGGGAGTTGACGTTAATGTTCGGCGCAGCTGATCCTCCATTTTCGGAGATGGACCAGTTCCATATTATGAGAACAAATTTAAATCAACACTTCAGATTAGTATCGATTGCCGCGCAAGTATCATCGCTAGCCAGCCTAATTAAAGTTTGCGAAGAGGTGGATGAAGCAAATATTAATGGAAGCAGCTTCGCGGGCAATTCACATCGACCACAAGAGCTCGGACGTGCAAATGTTTACAGGCAGTTAAGACCACAGCTACAAAGGGACAACAGACCAACAACACAGCAAGGGATTAACGCAATCGAAACCGAAAACACACCACAATGGAATTCGCCATTAGTTCAGCAGAACGTGCCGGATATGTCACAGCAGTATAGCAACACAAATGCAGGTTTAAGTCCAGCGATGCAGAACTATGATCTTTCAAGGGAAAGTCAGACCTCCGAACCCAGATACGGGAACGAATTCATTGGAGCAAGTTTCAACGCAGTTCATGTGGATAATCAAGGGCGAAACCAAAGAATGCCGAATCGCCAAACAACAGCAAACACGACATCGACGTTGAGATGCTGGCAATGTGGCAGAGACGACCATTTCTTCCTAACGTGCCCATATCCCAAAACACACCTGTTTTGTTATCGATGCGGAAAACAAGGATACACTGTGAGGAATTGTACCGACTGTATTCAAATGGCCAGAGACCTCATGCACAACCATCCGGGAAACGCCAGAGGCGGCAACTGTTAGAGGGTCCAAATTTGCTGCCCAAGACAAAAACCGACCCCACAGAATCTATAGTAAAAAACTTTGGACATTCAAACATAGCTGTACACAACATCTCCACATTTGACAATAGACCGTATCTTGATGTGACATGTAGAGGAATCCCAATGAAAGGAATGCTAGACACAGGAGCAATGTGCTCACTCCTAGGAGGTAGTAAAACTGAAATAGCAGAAACCCTCAAACTTCAGAAAATTCCAGGTCGAGGATCAATATTTACGGCCGACAACACGAAACACAAAATATCACACTACGTCATGTTACCGATAGAACTCAAGGGTAAGCGGCACGTAATGCCAGTAATATGTTTAGAAAATTTGCCTGATAGTTTTATTCTGGGAATGGATTTCTTTAACAAATTTCAAATGAAATTACTAGTGAACAGCATCTCTGAAGAAAACAATGCTCGCTTAAACAGTCTATCTGAGCAACAAAAACAGCAGTTGAAAGAAGCAGTCGAAGAATTCCCTTCATCTGAATCGACAGGCAAGCTAGGAAGGACGCATCTGTATACTCACGCAATTGACACGAATGGTGCAAAGCCAGTGAAGCAACGGTTCTACACAATGTCTCGTTTTATCCTACAAGATGTAAACAAAGAAGTTGACAGGATGTTAAATATGGGCGTGATAGAAGAAGCCTTCTGCTGTCCGTGGAACTCGCCAGTAGTAGCAGTTCGCAAGAAAGATAACTCCATACGCTTATGTTTGGACGCGAGAGGATTGAACAAAATTGTGATTCCTGAAGCTTTTCCCATTCCGCAAATAGCAGCCATAATGCAGAATCTCAGTGGATGTAAATGGTTGGCATCAATCGACCTAGAAGCAGCTTTTTGGCAGATACCGTTAGAAGACAGCTCGAAACCAAAAACCGCATTCACAATTCCACAGCGAGGTCATTTCCAGTATTGCGTAGTTCCATTCGGCCTTTGCACCGCAAGTCAAGCACTTGCTAGAGTCATGACGAGCCTGTTCATTGATCTGGAACCCGAGGTTTTCGCTTATCTAGATGATATTATCATCGCAGCTAATTCTTTCGAAAGATTCACACACCTGTTAAGAGAAGTAGCATATCGGTTAAGAAACGCAGGATTCACTATCAATAAAAAGAAATCAAGCTTCTGTTTGCCCAAATTGAAATATCTAGGATATATCCTAGATGAGAACGGTTGGAATGTAGACCCTGACAAAACTTCCGCAATCACAAACTTCCCACAACCAAAAAACCGAAAAGATGTTCAACGTTTTCTAGGAATGGCGGGCTGGTATAGGCGCTTCATCAACAACTTTGCCAAGATTGCTGTGCCGCTGACGGAACTGACAAAAGCGAAGACAAAATTTCGATGGGGTGAAGCTGCTGAACTAGCATTTCAACGTTTGAAACAGTGTCTCACAACTGCACCAGTTCTCACCACACCAGACTACGCAAAGCCATTCCAGATAGCATGTGACGCAAGCGAAACAGCCATTGGAGGCGTACTGACTCAAGGAGAAGAGGCAGCGGAAAAACCAATATGCTATCACTCTGAAAAACTATCGTCATCCGAACGAAAATATTCACCGACTGAGCGTGAATTTCTGGCAGTAATACGATGTATTGAGAAATTCAGGGGCTATGTCGAAGGCTCCCCGAATACGAAAATATTGTAACACAACAGTTCCTGTAGTAGTTATAAAACGATTGGAAACAGTGTAAAAAAACGTTAATAAAATTATATTTGAAACCATAAAAAACATTGCACTTATCTTGAATTCCAAAACGACGGTCTGCTGAATATGGCGTTAAGTTATGTTACTGTTTAAAACTGTTAAAACTTCTATATGGAGACACTGTTTTAGCAACAGTTAGGGAATGGTTTATAAAACGCTTATGGATAACGTTTTCAGGGCATTGAACTGTTTCTAGAATGAACATGTGTAGGCATATTTTTAACGGTTTGTCAAACCGTCAATCGAACTGTTACGGAAATCGAAATGATCATTGTACGAACCGTTTGTACTGAGATTACTGTTTTTTGAATGGTACCTCATATAACGTAACCATTGAAAAAGCTTTTAGATTATATCATTAAACTGATAAGAAACGTTACAAAAATACTGTAATACTTACAGTGAGTTTAAGAATAAAAAACGCTTGTCAGTAAGGTCTCAATGAAATATAACGATACAAATATTTTTGATAAATTTCTTTATTCATTGTATTTATTTACTTCACATTTTAACACTTGCACCTCATGTGGCACTTGCACTGTTACCCACCTTCGAAATAACGAAATATATCGAGTTTCATGTCCCTGCTGTTTAATTCCATGTCGCAATCGGCCTTTCCTCTGAATGTAAATAAGTGCCTCAGGAGCACTCCCAGGATGCTGAAAAATGCAAATCGATTACTTAAAATTTATCAACACACGAAATTATGTTTAAAGCTTACCTTCATTAGCTGTTTTCCAATAAATTGCATCTTTTAAAAAGTGCCCAATTGATTTTCGCCGCAATAAGAAAAATTTTTGAACAAAAATGGCTGACTTGAACATGTGCTAGCAGCTGTCAATATTTGCTTAGCTCTGTTCAATGATGAATTACAATAAATGTTTAATTATTAATAATGGAAACCAAATGATTTATGATACCGTTTTTTTTTCTAGATCAAATTTGAATGTACATAGAACAGGTCTGTAACATTTGACAGAAGGCATGAACGCTACAGATAACGGTTCGAGATCTTTTGTACGATTATTGATAAAACTGAAGTAAATCGTTGAATGGTATCTTTCACCTTTTCAGAAACCATCACATTTTCATATTAATGTTCATAAAAGATTCTTATCGTTGTCGAAGTAAAGTTCAATATAATAGCTACGTTTACAGTGACAATCACTATTTACACAGCAGTAGACGAATCGTAGAGACTGTTTGAGAATCAGTTTTTAAGTATGCGGGTCACGATTCACTGTTTTTTGTGACCACGCCAGTCTCGAATATCTTAGAAATATGAAAAATCCATCTTCACTGATGTCTCGGTGGATTCTGCGGCTCAACGCATTTCAATTCGACATAAAATATCGAAAAGGAGCTTTAAACAAAGTGCCGGACTGCTTAAGCAGAATCGAAATAAATTCCGTAGAAGGTACAAATGATTCATGGTATTCGAACTTAGTTCATGGTATTACCGAAGATCCTGATAAATTCCCGAATTTTCGTATAATCCAAAATGAGTTGTTCAAACACTGCTCCACTACGGACGAAGTAGGCGCTAAAACCTTCATCTGGAAGCAAGTCATTCCTCAAGAAGCCAGATTGGAAATTCTAAGGAAATATCACGACATACCAACAGCAGCACACTTAGGCGCAGATCGCACTCTACAGAAGATTCAGAAATCGTTCTACTGGCCGCGCATGGTGATAGATGTAAAAAGGTATGTCCGCAACTGTTCTGTTTGCAAGGCGGTTAAAGCTCCGAACGAATGTTTAACTCCAACTATGGGAGGTCTAAAACCTGCTTCGCAACCATGGGAGTTGATATCAATAGATTGGGTTGGTCCACTGGTGAGGTCGAAGAAGGGAAACACGGTAATCCTCGTAATAGTCGACTGGTTTACTAAGTATGTACTTGCTCAACCATTCAGATCCGCTGAAACCCAGGAGATGATCAATTTCTTGGAAAAATACGTTTTTCTCAAATTTTCTACACCCCGAATTATATTAACTGACAATGGATCACAGTTTAAAGCAATCGCATTCGTCTCATTACTTCGTAGATACAAGATAGAACACATGAAAACTGCCTACTATACGCCCATGTGTAATAACGCCGAGCGGGTGAACCGCACGCTCATCACCTGTGTTCGAGCACTCATTGACGAGGACCATCGAGCGTGGGACGAACATCTACAACAAATTGTTTGCGCAATCAACACAGCGAAACACGAAGTATCTGGAATCTCGCCACACTTCGCGAACTATGGTCGAGAAATGATCGTCTTTACCGAGAACTACAAGCTGCAAGGTCTTAACTCTTCCATGAATCCTCAAGAACAGCAAGAAAATCGTATCAAAGCATTAGCGAAGGTGCACGACTTCGTCAGACAACGAATACAAGATGCTCACGAAAAAAGTAGAGCAAGGTATGACCTTCGAGCCCGCACCAGGAGTTTTGAGATAGGCCAACTAGTCTGGAGAAGATCATTCCATCTGTCGTCGAAGCTTAAACAGGAAACAAAAAAGTTAGGACCCAAATTCATTCCTTGCTTCGTCAGAGAGCGAATAGGCGCCAACAACTACCGGCTAGAAGACGTGTCCAGTGATCACCAGGGCATATATCATGCAAAAGATATAAAAGCCAATTAGAAACAGTCATCAACATAGAGCTATGCAAGAAGATAACCATCAACCAACAAAAAACACCAAAATACGCACAGCGGTAAGAAAAACAACAACCGTCCACCGAACGAGAAACATCGGCAACACAAAAGCTATGTCCGAAGACAAACGTCAACCAACAAACAGAATAAAAATACGCCAAGCGGACACTACATTCACCAATCATGACAAACCTACAATCAACACAGCTATGAACGACGACAAGATCAACGAACTACGTTAGCACCACCAGAACACCAAAATACGCACAGCGGTAAGAAAAACAACAACCCGTCAACCGAACGAGAAACATCGGTAATCCAAAAGCTACGCCCGAAGACAAACGTCGACCAACAAGCAGAATAAAAATACGCCAAGCGGACACTACATTCATCAAACATGACAAACCTACAATCAACACAGCTATGAACGACGACAAGATCAACGAACAACATTTAGCAACACTAAAACACAAAATACGCACAGCGGTAAGAAAAACAACAACCCGTCAACCGAACGAGAAACACCGGTACTCAAAAGGCTATGTCCGAAGACAAACGTCAACCAACAAGCAGAATAAAAACACGCCCAGCGGACACCACATTCATCAAACATGACAAATCAACAATCAACACAGCTATGAACGACGACAAGATCAACGAACAACATTTAGCAACACTAAAACACAAAATACGCACAGCGGTAAGAAAAACCACAATTCACTGAACGCGAAGCATCGGCACACTTCACAGCTATGCACGAAAACACCAGTCAACGTACTATGCCCAAAGTCAACACTCAAGCCAAAAACACGCCATTCGTGAAAGATAGAATCCCAGCAACCGAACATGACCAATTGACAAAAACAAGTTCAATTTGTCAAGAAAAACCCATACCTGCAGCATTGAATATCAAGAAACAACTGTCAAGATGTCAACTTACAACATCGCTAAAGAAAAGTCAAACAAATCAAAAAATCCAAGTCAAACTATAACCATTCATATAATGTCCTTAATAATAAGCCCTCGTTTGTAGTATAAGTCGCCATTATCTAAGAAAAGAACCAACAAATCCACCACCAACAAGTTCCACCTTTCCAAACCTAAAGCAATAACCATAATGCCATATTACAAATTCACGTCAATAGTTCAATAGGGAGAAGTAACTATTAGCAGTAAGCATATCTTCCAGAACTTAGCTGGAGAGCTGATTGAAACTTATAACAATCAGTCAAACTTTAGTTTGAGTATTAGCCCTACTTTAGCTGCAAGCGCTATGCAGTTTTGAAACAAAACAAAACACTCATCGTAGCTGCAAAATTGCAGAATGATTTATCGAGAGTGCACCATTTTAACTATTGAAACTTCTCCCTAAGAACCCCACAATCAAGAACCGCCATCAAACAAGTACCACAAAACCATAGCCCATATCAAACCATCCAACCACACCACAGTCAAACCATAATCAGAAGAAGAAACGGAATTAGCAGTAAGAAATCTTCCAGAACACAGCTGGAATGCTGATTGATCATACTGACATCAGTGAAACTTTCGTTCGAGATTCAAGAATTAGGCCTAAGTTCATTGCAAACAACTTGCAATTAAAAGAAAATTGAACACTCGTCGTGGCTGCAAGTTAGCAGAAAGATTTGTCGACAGTGCATTAGTTAAGTAACTAAGACTTCTCCTGATATTACCGGCAACCTAAAAATTTTGTGAATTTGTCATAAAAATTCACAAAATTTTAATGTAAAAAGTGGATTGTATTACATGCACTCAATTCTGGGTTACAAAAACCCACACAAAAGCAGACCACTGATTGAGGGTGGACACACCCTGGCGCTAAGAGCTCGTGTAGAGCTGTCAAACAAAAAAGCGCACGTGAAAAGTGCAGTCGGCGTGCAAGGAAAAGAAGCATCGAAATAAGGTATGCTCTTTTCATTTAAAATTTATCGCGAAAAGCGACATAATTTTGTAAATTCCTTCGCAGGAGTGAGACGAAAAAGTGCCGGAGCAGGCCGTGCTGCCCGACGACAGATTGTGCCGGAAAAAGCCTTCGTGAAGAAGTGAGTAGCGCACTTTAAATTTATAGGTTAGGTACTAATGATGTGGTTACTTGTAGGGCCGTTTTACCGGATACCAGCAGCCGGCCAAGGGCCAGACTGTGACAAAGGCAAAACAGTCTGCCTCCGATTGCCGTGCGGTCAATTTTCATCTTTTATTCGGCAGGAGGGAAACTTGTATCAAGATCACTAAAGATCCACCCGACAGTGCCGCTCTGCAGTGTGGGCTATCAGAGAGCCAATATAGCCGAACATTTCGCGCGCCTAGGAGAAATCCCGGCGGCGCGACGTATCGCGCATTTAGTTTCTGCCTCCGATTGCCGTGCGGTCAATTTTCGTCTTTATTCGGCAGGAGGGAAAATTTTTATCAAGATCCCTAAAGATCCACCCGACAGTGCCGCTCTGCAGTGTGGGCTGCCAGAGAGCCAATATAGCTGAACATTTCGCGCGCCTAGGAGAAATCCCGGCGGCGCGACGTATCGCGCATTCAGTTTCGGCCTCGAACGCTGTGCGGGCATTATCGAGCGGAAGAAGGGTGGCGGAACATACGCGTGCCAAGGATCATTCCCGGCGGCGCGGTTTATCACTGTTACCGGCCACGAGAGCCGAATTGCGGCTGTAGGTGATTTCGTCATTGTGTTGCTGTTAGTTTTTTAAAGGGACGAGCCGAAGAAGTTGAGCTCGACCAACCCGTGCCCAGGATCATCCCGGCGGCGCGACTGATCGTGTTTTCCTCGGCCAAAAGAGCCGTGCCGACATTGGCCGAACAAACGTGCGCCCAGGATCATTCCCGGCGGCGCGATTCATCTGCGTTTCCTGCCACGAGTGCCGAATTACCATTGTCGGCTGTCACTGCTGTTGTGTTGCTGCAGAGTCATTGAGAAAGGAGTCGAAGGAGTGTCGTTACCATTTTGCGCGCCTAGGAAACAAATTCCCGGCTGCGCGACTACCTGCAAAATCGTTGCTCGGCGGAACGAGCTGAAGGAGGAAGTGTTTGTGTGCCGGCTCGCAGTGCCGAAGGAAATAGGAGTAACGGCTCGCAGTGCCGCAGGAAGAGTGATGATCCGAGGTGGCGATATCACAGGTGAGCTTTAGTTAAGGGGGACTGGTGGGTGGATGAAATCTATTTTCCTCGCGCACAATTGCGCAAATTATTAAATATGCCTATTATATCTGTTAGGGACAACCCGAGGCAATAACAGACAGGCAATAAGTTGGATTTAATACTTTGTTCGGTCTATGTTAGTCCATCGATCAACATAAATGATTTCGAAACTGACGTCCAAGCTATTTTCACTAATCTGACGCAAAATACAAAAATCATTCTTGGTGGTGATTTCAATGCTCACCACACAGACTGGGGAGATGATATCTGTGATGCAAGAGGAGAGAAACTCGTTGAAGCAATAAATAACAGTAATCTATTGGTAGTCAACAACGGTAGCAAGACATACATCCCTTTACAACTGAACCAGCGACCTACTGCTATTGATGTAACTATGTGTTCTGCGAATTTGATAGATACGGTACGTTGGATGGTTTTGGACTATGGTATTGGAAGTCACCATATGTGTCTGGAAATCTCGTGGAAAAATAATTTACATTGCAACAATAAACACTTCTACAACAAAAAACTTATTCGCCAAGAAGTGGCTGCTTTAGAACACTACGACTTTGACAACTTTTCTGAACTTTCGTCCAAAATGAATAGCATACACAAGTCAAGCAAAATGAAATGCAAAAACACCCCAAAGTTCTGGTGGTCCGACATTGTAGACGAGGCATGGAAGGACAAATCTGAGGCTAGAAAAAAATTCAATCAGATCTCTACAGTAGATAACCTCTTAGATTTCAAACGAAAGGCAGCCATTTTTCAAAAGAGGAAAAGAGATGAGATACGCAAAAAATTCGAAGAGTTCTCTAATGAGTTCAACCCTTTCACTAGTTCGAAGGAACTATGGCAGAAAGTGGGACGTTTAACCGGCAAACGTTTTTATAAAAAAGAAAACTGTTTATTACACGATGACGAAGCTATGGCAGAGACGTTTTTGGACACACACTTTGGATCACACGACCCACAACCATACGAAGAACCACTAAATGTACTTACAAATGGCTTGCTCGTTAAGGAGTCGTGGCACAGAATTCTAGCTTCCAAAAAGAAGACATCAGCTCCTGGAGAAGACCACCTTTCTTATGAGCTACTGGCTCATTTCAAACCCGTGGTAACTGAAAAGATAATATCCTTGATCAACGAAATGTGGATGAGAGGAGTCCTAGAAGAGAGCTTGAAGGTAATAAAAGTAATTGCCATTCCAAAACCCGGTCGTGACCAAAGCACCGCAGCAGGTAAGCGTCCAATTTCATTAGTACCCACTTTAACCAAGATCGCTAACACAGCAGTATTGGAACGTCTGCAGGACTTTCTTGACGTTAACAATTTACTGCCAGAAACCTCTTTTGGCTTTCGCAAAAACTCCTCAACAAATACATGCGTTTCATTTGTCCTTAACTGGCTGAAACAAAGTAAGCGAGACAAATTCACAACTGCCATGATATGTGTCGATCTGTCAAATGCTTTCAACGCGATCAAGGTGGACAAATTGGAGGAAATTTTAAAACATATAAAAGTTCCACATGAAGTGCTTCGCTGGGTTATGTCGTTCCTGAGAAACAGGACAATAAATTTTCATATGAGATATGTTGTAAACTGGGGTAGCACGGATACAAGGTAATAAATAACACGTAATTACTAGATACTACATATTAAAATGCCTTTTATTTGGCCGAGATAAAATACGTCGCGACTAAACGTTTACTACAAAAAACATAAAGTGATTGGTTGTGTAGCGAGAGAGACCCTCTAAATGTAGGTGGCGCAATCTGTGGCCAAGGAAGGAAGAAAAGGCTTATAATTCCGGCCTAATGCCAAGCACCCTAGAGGATAAATGCGCGTGTGACTCACCTTCCAACTCCGGCAGCAGCGCTGGCAGCGCGGTGATAGGGGCACTGCGAAATACCTCTTCCTTCCCGCTGCAGGTTTTCGCGGAGGATGCGGCTCTTTTTCCTGCGATTTCGTCCCTCTACTTCTTGGCGAGACTACCTGGGATGGGATCCAATTTCCCAGGAGCAGACGATAATCATCTCCAAGTCGTCCATTCAGGCGAACAAAATCTGCACTTCTGCTGACGACGAACGATGATGGTTCTTCTTCGATTCTGCCGTCCTCGCTCGGGAGGAGGTCTAGATTTTTCTTCACCACAATCTCAACACGAATTACGAGTCCATCCTTTTCCGCGAGCTGTACCGGACCCTGGCTCCAAAAACCACACTGCCCCGTTTTTTCCCGAAGGTAATTTCCCGGATTTTGATCCACCGTAGCAGGGAACACAATCGAGTCTTGAAGAATCGACACTCGAAAACGATATTTTTCACTGAGCGCACACACACCCGACGACCCTCGCGGTTAAGTTGGTTGGACGTCAAAGATTTTTGCTGCTTGAGCTGCTAATTTGCCTCGATAGGAACGGAACTGGTTCCTTTTTTTCTTTTTGCCGCGTGGCCTCCTTTTTTCTTTTTTTTTCTCTTTCTTGACGTTTTCTCCTCGGTTGTCATTTATACACGCTCAAAAGCATTTCATTAATTTAGGGTGCTTAAGCCATATCATACTCAATTTTGATAAAGACGTTACACAACACTACCACAAGAGAGGAGTTTCTTGTGAGCTGAAGCGAAGCAAGCTCACAAGAAACTCAAAATTCTGTTCAAACCAGGAACGACATAGAGACTATTCAGATCGAGATGTTTATCCTCAAGTATATCTTGAGCGGTACGACGAAGCTAAACTTCAACAAAACTAATATACATGAGCCCACAGCTCACCAGATCGGTTGATCCTTAACGTCCACAAAGCCACAAATACATAACGACAATCCATGTTGCCAGAAGTGATCAGTAAACCAGCCAAGCTGGCGAAGTCGTCTCTATGCCGCCCTAACCACTCTACTACCAAACAGTCTTGTGGTAAACATTCATCCGAAATCTTATTTGGTTCAATTGACTAACCAAGAGATCTCACAAAAGGAACTGCAAGATCCAAAAAGAACAGATTATTAGCTCAATGATATGGAGGCATGTCTATGTCGGTATTCCTCGGGAAAGGGTGGATTTAGCACCCAAATTGTCATGAGTCCAGATGGAAGTTTTACCGCGCTTCCAATTCGCGTTGCTTTTGAAGGGAAGTGTCATGACAACCCCCTACAACCGAAGACTATCCTCAAAACCCCATGCCTCAAATTTTAATTCACTACCATAGAAATACTAATCAATACTATGCTCCTTAACATTATGCTCTAATTCTAGACTAAGATAGATCAACATAAGATTATGCTGAGGTTGTTTAATTGTCGATAGCTGTATGGTTTCTTGACATTTTAATCGTTCTCGTTTATGGTGCTTGTGCTAAGTTGTAGACGAGGTTTTTTGACTGTTCTGTGTCCTCTAGTCTTACGTGCTGCACAGTTTGTTGTTGCTGCAACCTTGTGGATTGCTGCGATGGTTCTACATAGCTCGGTAAACGACTGTATGAGTGCGTCCTGTACGAAGTTTCACAGCCTACACTGAAGTCGATATGGCGGTAGCGGCCGTCATAAAGTCTACCCCTCACAACTTGCAATGCAGTGCTGTATTATTTGGAGTGTCATTTTCGGGAAGTACCTGCGTTGTTTTGCTCCTTGACTGATGGCTTTGCTTCTCCGGTTTCTGTCCTGGTAGGGCGAAGTGAAGCGTTCTTGACTTAACGCATTCGGGTAATGTTGAGTTCGGTATGTCGTTGCATCGGTAATTGTCACCTTCGGAGTTGTCGCATTCGGGAAGTTTCGCATTCGGGAGTTGTCGCATTCAGGTGTTGTCGTATTCGAGATTTGTCGCATTCGGGAGCTGTCGCATTCAAAAGTTGACGTATTCGGGATTTGTCGCGTTCGGGTGTTGACGTATTCGGGATTTGTCGCATTCGGGAGTTGTCGCATTCAGGTGTTGTCGTATTCGGGATTTGTCGCATTCGGGAGTTGTCGCATTCAGGTGTTGTCGTATTCGTGATTTGTCGCATTCGGGTACTGCTGTCATAATCGGACGTGTTGTCGAATGGGGCGTTTCGTCCTATCCGGGGTTTGATACCTGCGTCTGCTGGCTGCATGTTGTTCAGTGATGAGTATTCTCCGTAGTTTCTATTCCACGTCTTGCTGCCTTGTGCCGTTGGTGGTGTCAAGGGTTTTCACTTTTCACTAGGACTGCGGAGCTTCTTCACGATTATGCTTGGCATTCCAGCAATGACTGTTTCTCCGATGAGTATGAGAGGCGAGGTTTCTAGAGTGGGATGTTGGTCCGTCAGCCATCATCATTTCGTGTTTGGGTGGCGTTTACTGGTCGTGGTCTACAACATGAAGTCTGCTTACATAGCTTGAATGTGTTCCTCCCGGTCGTTCTTTGTGGTTTTGGTGTCCTGACAATCGTTTCAATTGCAGCGACATGGTATGCAGCGCCTGGCTACGGTGACTCACCAGTGCTACTATCCCCAGCGCGATTACGCTGCTTGTGAATGACAGGATTGCTTTCAGGACACTGAGTGGCGGCAATCCCACGCAAGGTTGCCGGCCCTCCCCAAATTCTGACGAACTGCATGGCGGAGTTCTCAGAGTCTGTACAGCTGACGCTGGTCCCACGCAAGGCCGTTGTCTCCTTCATGAACGCCTACTTCTTCGTATTCGTCGGTGTACTAGCGACGAGTTCCGTTGTGTTCCGTTGAGTTATTCGGATGGAAGAATTTCTGCCTAATTTCTCCGATTTGTTGGGGCGAGGTTTCAAAATGATGTTGGTCCTTCAGCCTTCTCCATTTCGTGTTTTCTGCTCAAGTTGAGTTTGTGGTTAGCGTTGCTGCTTACATAGCTTTCAAATAGAACCTTAGTCGGCCTTGATGTCTTTGGCGTGATAGCGACCTTGCTTCCCGCTGATGACATCTTCCAAGAGATATAGATTTGCGCCGATGATCTGCTTTATCAACGCCGGCACAAACTTAGGATTCAGCTTTTGGTTTATGTGATCGGCCTTCGACGATAACGTGAACGATCTTCGCCAAACCACATCTCCAACCTGGAAATTCACCGATCGCTTTCTTAGATCGTAACGCTGCTTCGATTTGTCGTAATTGCTCCGAATCTTCTTCACCACGAACTGCTGGATGCGGTTGATAGTAGAAATGCGTAGATCCTGAGCAACCTTCGGATCGTCGGAAGTGTTGAGGTGCTGTTGGTCATACAGGTCCGTGTAGAGAATAAGTTCACGACCGAAGTTTGCCATGTGCGGGCTCACACCGGTAACGTCATGTCTTGCGCTGTTAATCGCGGCTAGGATAGCTGGTAGATTCTCGTCCCAAGCACGATGATCGTCCTCCAGAAGCGAACGAATACAGGTAATCAATACTCTATTGACCCTCTCTGCATTATTGACCATCGGGCAATAGAAAGCGGTCTGCATGTGGGATATTTTGTGCTTGGCTAGTAATGCTTTGAACGATGCCGACAAGAACTGCTTCCCATTGTCTGATAAAACGATCCGAGGTCTGGAAAACTTCAGGAAGATCTGCTGCTCCAGAAACTCGACCATCTTCGCTGCATCTGCCGATCGCATCGGATGCGCAATAACATACTTCGTCATTTGATAAAACCGCTGTTTCCTAGGCTTGGCTTCACCGATGTCAATCCGATGGCTGTACATGTCGGTTCTTCCCAGCTTTCCGTCTTCGGCTACAGGAAACAGTTGAATCGTCTTCGCTAGGAACTCCTGCTGCTGCTGGCTAAGTGGCTTCATTCTCTCAGACTCCTCGACCTGTTCGGCGATGTCAGCTTTAATGGTGCTACAAATGGCTTGCACCCCGAAGGTATTCCAGAAATTCATCCCGAGGATGAGACAATCTGGTAACGAAGGAAGAAGAATCACTGGAACCGTCTCGTTCTTTCCGTTGTATGCTATCGGAAGCCTAACGAAGGATTCACAACGATGCTGTGTACCATCCGCTGTCTGGATACCTCCAACCAAAGCTGTTTTGCGAAGTCCCAACCGGTTGACTACTTCCACCAAACGACCACCGAGAAGCGAACAATTTGCGCCGCTGTCCAATAACCCAGTCATCTGCTCGCCTAAAACGTCTACAACGGCGTGCGGTCTGTTGTCGTTTTCTAAATTGATGATAAGCGTGTTGATTTGACGAAATTCTGGAATGCTTGAGGGATTGTCTACATAGTGCGAGGATTCTGCTCCCTCTGTGGTTGAGTCCCCGCCTGCGCGTTTCCCGATCGGTGTTGACAAGACGGACAACTTCGGAGTGAATAGCCCTTCTGCCCACAGCGATAACAAAATAGAATGGCTTGAGGCTTTCTGCAATCCGTAAAGCGGTGACCAGCTTCGTCGCAGTTCCAGCATACGTTGTCTGTCTGACGTTGCCTGTTTGCGTCCCTGACTTCTCTTGGTTGCTGCGGCTGAACGTTGCTCTGGATCTGGTTCTGCGATCTAGCTGCTCCTTCGTTGCGATCAAACCTCATGCGTAAGGCGTCGACCTGTTGTATCAGCATCTCGATTTTGCTATCCGCGCTGTCGCTTCGCTCCTCCGATACGGTTGCTTCACCTTCCATTTGCACTGTTTCCAGCTTCGCCCGTTGCACTGCATTCGCCTCCATCACGTTGACCCGACTGAAGCGTTGGTTCTGAATCGCCGTCCTGTGTTGACGCGTTGGTGCCGGAGTTGCTAACGTAGGTTCTATCAGCGCGCTGTGAGGCACTGTCATGCGCCGCATGTTCTGCTGAAGTCTGTTGAAGTCGTCGAATTCTTTGCACGCCTCCACTAGCTGATAGACTGTTCGAGTGTGCTGCGCGGCGGCAATAGCTGCGTATGTAGAGTTGACGTTCTTTTTTATTATGAACAGCTTCTCTTCCTCTGTCATCGGCGGCTGAACGTGGCTGAAAAGCATGTCGATGTCTTGGTAGAAGTTGCTGAACGGCTCATCTTCTCCTTGAAGACGGTGATAAGCTTCTACCCGAACGACGTACGAATAGTTGCTCGGCAGGAAGTGCTTCCGGATTTCTGCTTTGAATGCTGACCAAGTCCGAATACTCCCACGACGGAAGGCGCTGACGTACCATCGCAGAGCATCGCCCTTTAGGAAATGCTTGATGTTCTTTAAAATCAGCTCTCCTGGAATGTCTTCCGAGTTCGCAAAGGTTTCAACTTGCAGCAGGAATGTGTTGAGAGAAACTCCATCCGTTTCACCTTCGTACTGTAGCCGCCAGTTGTGAATTGCTTTCGTTCTTCGATCCTCGCCAAAAGCAAAATTGTTTTCTGGAGTTGTGTGTTGTCTGCCGTAGCCTTGTCGCCACAAATCAGCCAAAATTTCTTCCCGCAAACGGTCGTATTCAGCTCGAGCGTTGTCTTCACCCGCATCGAATCTGGGAACCCGGTAAGGTGGTGGTGGAGTATCACCGACACCAAAACCTAATGTGGCTTTAGTGTGCGGCTGCCTCGATCGTTGTGAGTCCCGCGGTTCCCAAGGATTCCAGTCAGCAATGTCGATGTGTTGCTGCCAAGGATTTGAACTAGCTGCTGCTGTACTGCGTCCCCTGATGTTTATTCCCGATGCTCTAGCTGTAGCTGAATCGTGCAAGTTTCGGCTGGCTTGGCCCGGAAATGCTGCTGCAGAACGATGCGAAGCGTTGAAGGACGAGCTGTTGCACGGTTCGTTCCCGTTTTCGTCGAAACCTCGAAAAGCATCTGATGAATTAGCTTGGGAAGTCGTCCTCGGTATCGCTCCGGTGCTCCTGGCTGACCTTCCTCCTTCGTTCGCTGTTGCTTGAGCTGCTGCTACTTCCTCAGCTTCTTCCCTGACATCTGGTGGACCACTCATATTAGATGCACTATTCGCGTTGACAGATTTAGTAGCACGTTTGTTTTTTCTCCCGAGCGCGTCGTCAACATCTTCGAGCGTGAATTGTACGAGAAGAGACAGCGTTGAAAAAGTATCCGACAATTTACTAGGAGCTTCAATTATGTCTAGTCTATTTCGGTAGTGAATCAAGCGAGAACGAGTTTGGCGAATAAAGTCCAAATCGCTTCTCTTAAATGCGTTTTCAATTTCAGGTAAAAGTTCGCGCATTGCGCCTTGGCATATACTAATATTTTGCTCAACGTCCATGACGTGAGACGAATCTTCATAAAATCTACCTCTAATTTCATCTTCTTGCATCAATGCACGTAATCGAACTGCTCTTGCACGGCGATTGATAGAAGTGAGCCGTGGAATGTGCCTCAGAGCCAATTCATAGTTGATCTCTTCCTCCGTTAAACAAGAAGGATCCATAGTGTTGTTTAAATGAGCTGATAACTTATGGTAGTGGTAACTAATTATAACGTGCGACAAAATCTCAAAAGTCACACAAATTAAGCAAAACGCCACGAAACTGTATCAACAAAAAAAACTTCAAAAATTCCCGAACTAATCTTCAAAGTAACTGAAACATTTAATATGAATGGTTCAGTAATAGGTTACATTTACGTTGGGCGCCAATATAGCGAGTGAGACCCTCTAAATGTAGGTGGCGCAATCTGTGGCCAAGGAAGGAAGAAAAGGCTTATAATTCCGGCCTAATGCCAAGCACCCTAGAGGATAAATGCGCGTGTGACTCACCTTCCAACTCCGGCAGCAGCGCTGGCAGCGCGGTGATAGGGGCACTGCGAAATACCTCTTCCTTCCCGCTGCAGGTTTTCGCGGAGGATGCGGCTCTTTTTCCTGCGATTTCGTCCCTCTACTTCTTGGCGAGACTACCTGGGATGGGATCCAATTTCCCAGGAGCAGACGATAATCATCTCCAAGTCGTCCATTCAGGCGAACAAAATCTGCACTTCTGCTGACGACGAACGATGATGGTTCTTCTTCGATTCTGCCGTCCTCGCTCGGGAGGAGGTCTAGATTTTTCTTCACCACAATCTCAACACGAATTACGAGTCCATCCTTTTCCGCGAGCTGTACCGGACCCTGGCTCCAAAAACCACACTGCCCCGTTTTTTCCCGAAGGTAATTTCCCGGATTTTGATCCACCGTAGCAGGGAACACAATCGAGTCTTGAAGAATCGACACTCGAAAACGATATTTTTCACTGAGCGCACACACACCCGACGACCCTCGCGGTTAAGTTGGTTGGACGTCAAAGATTTTTGCTGCTTGAGCTGCTAATTTGCCTCGATAGGAACGGAACTGGTTCCTTTTTTTCTTTTTGCCGCGTGGCCTCCTTTTTTCTTTTTTTTTCTCTTTCTTGACGTTTTCTCCTCGGTTGTCATTTATACACGCTCAAAAGCATTTCATTAATTTAGGGTGCTTAAGCCATATCATACTCAATTTTGATAAAGACGTTACAGTTGTTGTTGTTGTTTTCTACCCGCCGGTTGGCGCGTCGATCAGCTGACAGAAAGGCTGCCAGCAGTGAGCCCAGCGGTATTGTTGTAGGGTGTTTCACGCCCTAACATCTCCTCCCTTAATACAGCCGGTGCGGGCTGACCGGATCGTCGGTCTTCTGGTTCGCGAAGAACGACGAGGTACCTGCACAGCTGTTTGCTCGCTAATATGAACTCCACATGGTCAGCAGAGCTTGATGATGAGGGAGAAGGAGACGTTGAAAGAGACGGGATATCGGTGAAGTATCTGGAGACTGTCCAAGAGTTTTCGGTGTTGTTGGAGCTACGCAAAATGTGCTCAGATCCTCACTTATTGGAACCGAACTTCTCCCCTCTCGATTTTCCTGAAATGGTTCAGCCTTGCTGTGCGATTGTGCTGTGGTGAAGTGCTGGATGCTGAATGTTTGGAACGTGGTGCTGCCTCAAATGACTCCGACGATGTGGATGGTTTGACACTCTGGTTGCAAAAAGTAGAAATCGGCACAGACCAGAGTCCAAAAGTGTCAAGCAAATCGATTCCGAACACGTTAAACGATTTGTCGACCACGTGAAATGTCCCACGGCGCTGCTGGCCATTTACGTTGACGTCACACTGGAACTTGAAAAGGAGCTGGAGGGGGGCACCAGAAGCCGTAGATGCATTACCTAGTGCAGGGGTGGTGGAAGGCTTCCCGATTTTCTCCCACACACGCTTCGATACCACACTGATGTCGGATCCAGTGTCCAACTGCAGTTGCACTTCAGCACCGTTAAGATCAGCTTGAACAAATTTTCGTTTTTGCTGCACTGCATTCACTTTCACTGCATTCGCCCGAAAAGTTTTATTTTTGTTCTTGTGATAGGGCTTTGCACTTTTGTTTTCGGATAAACAATAACCGTTACGGTGTCCGTTGTTGCCACAATCACTACACTTGTGGTCCTTGTACGGGCACTCACGAGTGTAGTGCATTGCGCCGCACTTCCAACAAGGTGTTGGGGGAATGTTTTTGGGGGAATTCACTTTTTTCGGAGAACTTTTGGAAATTTGTTTCCGATTATAATTCCGCTCCACGAACTGCACTGCTGGTGATCCGGATGTTCCCTCGATCATAGCAGTGTCTCTCTTCAGACACATCAGCCGTTGGCAGTCTTCAGAAAGCTGCTCCAGGGTCACGTCGTTCCGGTCCTCTATTTTTGCCAACAGTCTAGTACGCACCTCTGCATCACACTCCGCTTTCATGCCGCAAACAAATAATAAACATTTGAACTGCTCCTCCGTCAATTTAGACAGTTCAAAATCGACCGCGTTCTTGTTTACACGGCATGAAAACGAAACGTAATCTTCGGTGGACTTTTTTGTAGTCTGCAGGCAACGATACCGCTTGCTGATGAGCGATTCAGCAGCACCAAACAGGATCCCCAATTTCCGAACTGTTTCATCGAATTGGTAGTCCTTCGGTAGTTTCGGAAGAATGAAGTTGACGTACCGTTCATGTTCGGCGGAACCCATCTTCCGGAGAAGCAAACGCACTTTTGCTTCGCTGTCGAGCCGGGAAGCGTCTTGCTCGAACAAGTCCTTATATCGCGCGTACCAAGCCACGAACGTAATGTTGTTGTCCGGGTCTTACCGGAACTCATGAATGTGATGCGACAGTGAATCTAAAATCACTTCTGGGTTTGATGGAATTTGCACACTAATTGATGATAGCGTACGGAGGAACATTTCCTGCTGTTGCCGCATGAATTCCTGCTGCTGGTGCAGCATTTGTGTCGCAAATGCTTGCTGCTGTTGGAGGAGCTGGGAGAGGAGTGCGTCGGAAGTTGGTGAAAACTGGTGCGATGATTGCTGCTGCTGTTGCTGTTGCTGCTGCTGCCCGGGGAACTGAAAAGTAAGTCCCGTCGGTGGCTGTTGACCGAACTGTGTGGGGCGAATGAAAAGTTGCTGCATGCCAGCTGGGTGGAACTGCTGTCCACTGGGGAGCCCGTTGGTGGTCCCATTTGATCTTGCGGATTGATCCGAAGTTGGGTTAGGATCAGTCGAATCCATCACACACCGACGTCTTTTCCGCGTGGGGAACGTAATTTCGCGGTTAATTAGCGTATTCCGCGATAACTACGAGACCGACTCGTCGCCACTGTTGTAAACTGGGGTAGCACGGATACAAGGTAATAAATAACACGTAATTACTAGATACTACATATTAAAATGCCTTTTATTTGGCCGAGATAAAATACGTCGCGACTAAACGTTTACTACAAAAAACATAAAGTGATTGGTTGTTGTTGTTGTTTTCTACCCGCCGGTTGGCGCGTCGATCAGCTGACAGAAAGGCTGCCAGCAGTGAGCCCAGCGGTATTGTTGTAGGGTGTTTCACGCCCTAACAAGATACAAGACGCTATCAAGGACAATCAATAATGGTCTTCCACAGGGGGATGTCTTGTCACCAACCCTGTTTAACGTCTATACAATTAACTTACATAAAATCGTACATCCAGATGTGATGCTCGTTCAATATGCAGATGACTTCGGGATTCTTATTCGAGCAAAGCATTTGCAAACTCTCAACGAAATCGGAGAAGCATATTTAGCCAATTTTGCTGAAACTGCCAGAACACTAAATTTCTCTATCAACCCAGAAAAAACCAAAACAATACTGTTCCAATACGGCAACAAACAGCTAAGTGTACATCTCAATGGTACTTTGTTGGAATCTGTAAGATGTCACAAGTACCTGGGCATAATTTTTGATCGCTACCTTAGTTTTGGGATACACATAAAAGAACTGCGGTCGAAAGTACAAGACCGCTTAAATATGATCAAGGTACTCAATGGGGTAAAACATGGCGCCCATCCGGAATCGATGATAAAAATACACAGGGGACTCTTCCGGAGCATAATGGACTACGGTAGCTCAGTATACAACAACTCCTGCAAAAGCAATCGTAATATTCTTGCAGTAGTAAACAACCAATGTCTTAGAAAGGTCACGGGAGCTACAAGGAGCACACCGAGAAACGTGATTGTCGCTCTGAGCGGTCAAGAGCCCGTTGATCTTAGGCACGCATATATTGCTTCTAAGGAAATTTGTCGACACATGTCAAGAAACAATTTAATTGCTCGTCAACTAAAAACAATCCAACTACCGGATGATGTAAGTAAATGGCATCAGTACACTTATCAAGAAAGGATTTACTGGACGAATAAAGAAGTATTTGACTGTATCCAATTGACCGAACGCTTCGAAAATGTGCATGGTGTTGAAATTTTCCCGACTTTGGAAGGCTTAACGGGTTCAAAACAAAACTCAAACCCCTTGAGGCTGAAGCAACTGGCACTCTTCGTTATGAATGGAAGATATCGAGGTCGTGGTCGTGTTTTCACAGATGCCTCAAAGGATGGAAACGTTTGCGGTGTTGGAGTATTTGTTGAACAAACAAGAACGCGGTTATCTCAACGTCTCGAGAAGGAAACCAGCATTACCTCTGCGGAGTTGATCGCTATTCTAAAGGCAACGGAATTAATTGAACAGCAATGCCTCGAAGGATCCGTCATCTACACCGACTCGCAAGCATCTTGCATGATGCTCCTCAATGCACTAGAATCCAAGGAAGTTGAAAGTATTTTTGTACAAATCCTCCGAAGTTGCTCAAAACACCGAATCACCATCCAATGGATACCAAGCCACGTATCGATTGGTGGAAACGAAGTGGCTGATGCTTTAGCCAAGCATGGTCTCCAGTCGAATCAGGTGATTTACAACATGTACATGCTGGCTGACGGATTCAACTTTTTAAAGAAGTCTCTTGCCGAACACACAAAAGAATGGTACCAACGTTACTCGTTAGAAAAAGGAAAGACTTTTTATTCCATACAACCAGATTTTTGCACGGTTCCATGGTTCGTGGGAAAAGATTTAAAAGGAAGGGACGTTCGGCTCCTAAATCGCTTGATGGCTGGCCATGACTTCTCTAAGTATTGGCTAGCAAAAATGAAAATTCGGGACGATGCTAACTGCGAACTATGTCAAGAACCTGAAACCTCAAATCACATAGCCCTCGCTTGCCCACGTTTCGAATCATCGAGATTGAAGTACGATTTTCACAACAAATATTCGAACTTGGAGGAACTATTCAAATCAAGGAACATATCGCATTACGAACAAGTAACAAGATTTTTGAGCGAAATCAAAGCAGATCTATAAATTTTAAAAAGCTGCAACACAGGGCATATAGTCGAAGTTACTGGCCTTTAATCCAGAACTGCTAGCAGATCATCGATGCTGCATAAGCAGTTCAAGTAAAAAGAAGAAGAAGAAATCATATTTCGCAGCCTCTACCCTGGATTATGGATCATTTGGACCTGGATCACAACTCTTTGCCCTTGGCCGCATTTTGTCGAACATGTTTGACCAAGGACAATCTATCAGCTGATGGTAGCAACATGGTATCGCTGTTTGATGCCCACGAGAAAACTGGTGGACGGAGTCCGAATGAACTGCTGGTGGAACTATCTTTTCCACAATTTAAGGTAAGTACAAAATTTCACAACAATTTCGATTTCCACGTTTATCCGGGCTTCCACGTTATCCGTGTCAGCATAGGTTCTTACAAAATCCTTATACTTACCGAGCTATGCGCCTGGACGATATGCAAAACCAGATAAAAATTGAATTTTTAACGATGCTGGCGTTCGTAAATGTATGCAAAAGCATTGGAAAGTGATTTGATATCTACCAAAAAATCGACTGATGCAAAGACCTTTACTGATGGCAATCCGGATCCAGCGTCTTCACTTGCTGCCAGCCAAGGTTTTCGTAGTCTTGAATCGTAACAAGAGCCAGGGTATATATGCTGGAGTAGTACGAATAAACGAGTAGATATTGCCGTAGAGCGCTTTGCGCGAGTTTGACCACCCATCACGGGTACAGCCTTCGTTGTAGGTCTGGATGAGAATTATGGCCAGAGGCCCCAGGTGGAGTTTATGGCGTAGGGGTTCATAGTATCTAGAGTCGACCAATTGCACTCATGGAACCATAGTAGCATACTGGGGGAGACGCTGTGGCTCGCCATGCCTTGGAATGCAATCCGTAAAAAGGATTTACCACCTGGGTGATATAAAAAAAGACTACGATGCCACCGGCTTCTGGGTCTGCCTCTTCTTCGATGCCCAGTCAAGCGGGCACTAAGGCAGTTCGTTGTCATAACATAATTCGCATGTTTTCAGAAAAGATTTTCAACGTAATTTTGTTATTGCTTCAACAGGTTACTCCGGAAGATGGACTCCCACCGAATATCTGCTTAAACTGTCTAGACAAACTAACGTTTGCCCATTCTTTCCGGCAGCAATGTTACCAGGTTCAGAAGTTCTATGACAGGTACCAGCTAATTCCAGTAGAAACGATGAAATCTGAACAGGATGCACTGATTTTTAAGGGATCAAATAATGATTTCGCATTAGAGCAAGCTTTTTCTAAAACGGAACATGAAGACGATGATTTCCAAAACGATTCATCAACCAAAGAGAAACAAAGTCTAGAGTGCCCTGTATGTCGAAAATCATTTCAAAGCGTGTCAAATAGAAATTCCCATTTGCAGCTTCACGATGACCACATATACGAGTGCGAACTTTGCGATCTAACCTTCAAAAGCCGGGCTTATCTCAAAAGACACTCGAAAACGGTCCATACCACAGCTAATCATTCGTGTGATCAGTGTGATGCCACATTCACGAGCACTGTCAAATACGAGTATCACCTCAAAAAACACGAACCGTTGAAAAAGTTTCGTTGCAGTTACTGTACCAAATCGTTCCTTCAACAGCACCATCTGCTGAACCACGAGAGAGTTCACACAGGCAAGGAGCCTTACCTGTGCAATGTCTGCGGAAAAGCATTTCGTCACGAGCCCAGTTTCAGAACGCATTTGAAAATTCACGATGACGCCCGACAGTATGTTTGTAAGCTGTGCTCCAAAAGCTTTGTTCAACGTAGTACCTATCTACAGCATGTGGCGAAACATAGGAACGATAGGTCGTTCCAGTGTGAACAATGCGGAAAGAAATTCGTGCAACGAGCTGCTTTGATAATACACTTCAAGACTCACTCGGTTCTAGCATTAGAATCTACCATCAACCAAAAAGAAATTGGCGACACACACAGCAAATTTGGACCAAACCTCAAAAGCGAAGAATCAAAGACGGCGAAAGTTAAAAGTTTACCGTACATCTGTGAGATTTGCAACAAGGCATTCAAGTTACCATCGTCGTTAACATCTCATTTGAAGGTTCATAGCGAAGAAAGGAAATACATTTGTCAGGATTGTGGTAACACCTTCAAGCGCGTTGAACATCTACGTATACACGTCAACGCGGTGCATTTGAAAAAGAAACCTTACAGCTGTGATGTAAGTACAAAACTGTTAAATTAATTGCATTACGAATGTTTTAATGATCATATCTAAATCATCTTCAGATATGTGACAGAACTTTCGCCCAGTCTGGGGATCGTAACGTTCATATGCGACGTCACACGGAAGACAAACCGTTTCAGTGCGATTACTGCAACAAAAGCTTTCGTTTGGCGAAAGCTTTACGCGCACACATGAGACTCCACACGGGCGAGAAACCATTTGTTTGCGTAATTTGTAACACTAGTTTCATCTCATATATGGCACTGGACTGTAAGTAATCGCACTATGATTGATTAACGCTTTTAAAATGAACTTTTTTTCTTTCAGCTCACACTCAGAAACAACACATGGAGGTGTCCATGCCATCCAAATCCGAAATTTCTACTATTTAAAACATTCAGCAAATTCCTTCCTTGGAATGTTTTGACTAACTAACTCATCTTAAAAATTCTTTCATCCGAACGGCCCAAAACGATTTACCCAAGGTCGGTTCTTTCAAAATTACAGGCACAGGTTTCATTCGAGTCTAATGTGAAAAATATTTTATTAAACATTCACCCTGCTGCCGACTGTTTTCGCGATCCCAACAGCTTCCGATATTTGCCTACATTCTAACTTATCCCGTTTTATGATTAAATTGTTTTTTTCTACTGTTACCGTCTTTCTGGTTGTTCCATTATTTTTTCACTCTTTTCTCATATGTAGTTTTTTAAGAAGATTGCAATTTTTAATATTGGTTTTATGTTTCTTTCACATATATGTGGTGTAATATTTTAGATAAACTTAAACTGCAGCACATGGACTGAAAACGTTGAACGCGACCAGAAATGCCTACATGCTGCCAGTACGCTACGATGATGTTTAACGGCGTGTTGGTAAACTGATTTTTTGGGTGATGCATCGATTTTTTTTTGGTAGATGTTAAATCACCTTCCAATGCTTTTGCACGCAGTTTGTTTAATTTACGAACGACAGCATCGATAGAAAAAAATCACTTTGATAGAAAAAATCAATTTACGAACACGCCGTAAGAATAGTGAATAAGTTTGACTATGAGTTTTTTTATCAATAGGTTTGATTGGAACCAACATCTACACAATTGGAGCTACATGCAACGAATGAAAGATATTTAAATTAGAAAATGCAACGTTCGTTTCTGCATCCGTCCATAATTCAATCTAGACGTTTGCTTTTTAAAATATTTAATAAAACGCACTCGTTTCGTTTAGGTATTCTTTCTCGATAACAGGTCCAGGTGGTGTAAAAGTGCGATCTAAGGGAATTGAACTAGGTGGGAAATAAAATGGAAAAATATGATATTCATGCAGTAGTTCATGTTAGTTATTTGCTGCAAACCGGCCGGAGACCGGTGAAACACGATTGTGATTAGTCTGATTGGTCAATTTGCTTTGGCGATGTCCAGTCCCCCGAAGGCTTGCTCAAGAGCTGCCAGCTGGTCGTCTTTGGCTGGGGCTGCTTTGCCACTTTGCGGAAGATTAATCGAACCACCGGTGCCGGCCGTCTTCTGCTGGATCCGCTCCATGGTCCACTGGGCCAACTTCTGAACCTCTTTCCGCTTGCTCAGGGATGCTTTGGAATTCGCAATATGACCGCAACACTGATGAGATTTTTAGAGATCGTACCGATAAGTTTTTAACATTTAAATCACATAGAATTTTGCTAAATTAAAATTTTAAATTTAGATTCTTTTGTTTGGAAACAGTATTGTCACTTGTTTAACCTATCAACCCGTTAAGTATATCATTTAATATTCGGCACGATTGAATAACTTGAATAGTAAAAAACGTTATACGGGACTTAGATTTAACGAATTGATAAATTTATTGAGTCACTCTACAACGGAATTTTAAATTCTCGGCATCAATGGCAAATGGCTAAACATTGAATGTTAATTTTGTTCTAGTAAACACAAATTCCGAGAAGAGGTTTTCCCTGTTTTTTTCTAAAACATTGGCAAGGTATTCCATAAATATTATTTAGCTATTTTGTGATTTCTTGGGGCTTCTAGAACGTCCTGACCTTTAAAAAAAACATTGATTTTGTTGTCGCTTATCGACGATTATTTATAGAGTCCTTGAAAATATCGTCGGAGAAGTTTTTGAGCGCTTCAAAGCTAGGTACCTATTTTTAAGAGTCATGAACATGATTTTTGTTACATTATGAAGACTTGTATTTATAATCAAGAAGAACTATGAATATGAAAAGCTAAAATTTGCGTTGTTTGTTTGAAGACAAAGGTATACAAATTTTACATTTCAAGCTATAGTAGTGGGGTTAACCCAATTATAAACTGGCTCAATTAAATACAATTAATGTCAATATGACACTATTGGAAGTTTGACGGCTAAAATAAAAAAAAAAATGAGTTTCGAATTTTGGCCATCTAAAGATGAAAAACATGTGCCAAATTACGTCAACTTCAATCTTTTTTCAAAAATTTTGCTGGTCTGACTTAAACAATTTGGCGGTTCACTAATTGAAAAGTACGCACCTTTTTTACATTTTAAAAATTGTACTTAAAATTACAGCTCTCTTGAACAACAAGTGAATTTTTTATTGAGCATTTCGTAGCCGATCCAGCTTTTTTTCCGAAGTATGTTTTTCAGATTTTTTTACTTAGGAAGACTGAAGTGCCACTGCTGAATATTGTCTGAGAAATACATCTGAGTTACATTACAAGGTTTACAAAACAATAAATTTTGTGAAAATCGATTGAGAAATAAGAAAGGTATACATAGCGGTTTTAATCAGGAGAGTCAAATTGACACTCCAGGACTAAAAAATTCTGAGACGGATGTTAGTTAAGGGACACCCTACTCAGTAGTGTTGAAGCCATGGACTTTGAGATCGATAAAACGTGAATTAAGAGAATCGAAAACGATTAATGTATGATTTCTACTTACCAAAAATAAACCATATAAAGCACGAAGATTATTATTGTTAAGTTTAACTGCCTGACAATAATACGATTTTGCAATTTCAATGTTGTCTAGTCCACCCTAAAAGTAGAACAAACACTTTTTAATAATTTACTTTTGACACCAATCCAACAATAAAATTCACCATGGTGTACCGGATGTCAGCCAAACGCTGGTGGATCAAGTGGCTGTGCGGGTTATGCAGCAACACTTCCTCCATACAGAAGGCCGCCTTTGCATACTCCCCTTCCGCTAGATAAAGACTGCACAGTTCGTGCCAACCTTCCTGATCCGACATGAACCGTTTCATGTAGTCGCAGAGTTCTCGGATGGCATCCCCATTCTTACCTTGGGCCTTGTAGATAGCCACCTTCCGCTTGCGTGGAGCAGCATTCGTTTCATCCTTCTTGATAATCTGATCCAGCACGTCGAGTGCATCGTCGTACCGTTCCAGTGCTTCCAGCAGCATTGATTTGTATTTTTGCACCCGGAGACTGCCCGGGAACTCGGCCGTCAATATCCGGATGCAGTCTTCGGCCGTCTCTATTCGGCCGCAATCCAGGGCGGCGATCATAACCTGTTCCAAAACCAGGTGCCGCTCGTTGCCCAGTTTGTTCTGTTTGTCGGCTAGCACGGCGTCCCACATCAGCATCACATCGTCGCTTTTGCGCTCGTTATCGTCACGCCACTTCCGGAATAAGTTCCGTACATCTTCGAAGACGGACAAAAAAAAATTATAAAAATGAAAACATCCGATCCCAAAACGAAGGAAAAAAAATACTTACCCGACCAACTCATCTCTTCGATGTTGTATGACATGATGATTTTATTTAATTAGGACACCTTCACCGGAATTACGCTGAAGTTACGAGAATGTTGAAGTTGGTAGCTGCCTGGACCAGATGCATTAACTTTTATTGAAATAATTGGAAAATTATTCTTCCGTCGTGACAGAATTTTCACGCACTATCAATTTGGTTACTCTTTCATCAGCGAAAAGGTACAATGCATGCAAGTGAAAATTAATGACAACGATGAAGATTGTATATAAAAGAGATGAGAATTTATAGATTTGAACAGAATTTAATATTGAAAGAATTCATTTTTTTTTTTAAATTTTGTTTTACTGTTGATAATATGCTCGAATAAACTATTGAAAAACATTGATTTATATTCATTTGAATCTTTTAATTTATATGAAGATATTTTAATATAGTCAATGTAAAATTAATATTAGAAGATAGGCACCCCTCAAGCGGCTGGACCAATGGAGTGTTAAAGCAATCATATGCAAATAGTTGCGCTTATAAATAAATAAACCATTCAATTCAATTCAATTATTTACGAAAAGTTTTGGTGACGAAGATACATCGGACAATTTAAAGAAAATCAGTTAATAATTTAAAGTCACGAAATTTTCAAGGTTTTTTTTTTATTATTAATTTTGGTATTTGATTGGTATTTGATTTGATTTTTATTCAGGCAATAATTCAGGTCACCACATCGAGCAGTTGAGGAGATATCGCCTTATGTTTAATTTTTTTACATAATGTGTAAAAAATAGCTGTAATTTTCTTTATGCTGTATCTTTAATCATCAAGTGAAATAATGTTTTAATTAAATAATCTGATTTGCACTCCCTAGTTTGGAAGCTTAAGAATTTCACCCAGCCCTATTAGTTTTTTGACATTCTCCATCGATGCCGTTGTTGCATTTATAGGGTTCCGCAGGAGAAAACAAAAAAAATATTCTCCTCATCTGGCGTGATGGCTCATCCTCAGTGAATTTTATTTTTTATAAAATCAATTTTCACCCGTTTAAAAATGTTTCTAGTTTAGCAAAAAACGGCAACGAATGCCTCGTGATTCCCCGGTGAACAATGGATAATCACTTTTTGTCGGATCATGTGGGGAGTGCGGGGCTTTTAAATTTCACCTCTCATGCTACGGCAACAACCACAATCGCTACGGTTCCGATCGATACCCCGCTGAACCATGATTCAATGATCTGTTTGGCCACAGAATCTCGAAACAGTGATATTATTCCGGAAAATGGTCTGGGTACGGTAGTCGATTCAGTAGATGGAGTTGTCAACAATCCCCGGATTGTGTATCTCGATCGGGTATGTCGCACTTGTCTGATCGAGAAGGAAAAGGATCAACTGAAGGATCTGTACGACTTCTGTTTGGTGGACACTCTGATGGCCTGCGTGGGCACCATAACGATCGAGGAATCCGATGGACTTCCCAGTCACATTTGTCTGGCCTGTCTGCAGGAGGTGGATCGGATTCTGAGCTTTCGGCAGCAGTGCGAAAAGGCCGATCAGGCGATTCGTAATCTGATCGAAAAGTCAGTGGTCATCAAGCAGGATAGCGAAACCAAGTACGAGGTGTTGAATGTGGTACTGACGGACGCCAACGGGAACACGGAAACTTCGGCGGTCGTTGTTCCGATCGAGGAGCTGCGCTTCCAGCTGATGAATGGTGGAGCGACGTCGACCGGGGTATGCGAGCGCACGGCACAGATTGCTATTCCTTCGAAGCCGGAAGCTATTGAGCTTCCGGTTATGGAACTGAACGAGGCAATGGACCTGTCTGCGCCGAATCAAGAAGATGGAACAGGTGATATAAACGCAATTTAGCAAATATCTTGTTTTGACCATCCTTTTTCCAGAGCCACTTCCCATAGCTATCGCCAAAACCAGTCTGGAGTATGATGGTTTCCCAACCCCAACAGAACTACTGATACCCGATGTGGAAACTATCGCTGAAGATGGAGACTCTTTAATAACGGTTAACCCAAGTGAATTGTTGAACGAGTCCGTTCCAACTTCTGCGCTAGTCGTGGAAAACGAGCCTCTCGAAGCACAAGATGAAGATACGAACCAGCAAGAATCTACTATTTTAAAAAATCTCAAACAAGAACTGTCTGAATTCATTAGCGATGCCTGTGCAGGGCTTTCGAAGGATCAAGACCTCGACGACAACGACGATGACGAAATGATTCACGTAGATTATTTGAAGGATGCCTTGACGGAGGAGTACATCCAAACGATGGAAAAGCAGTTGGCCTCTTCGGCAGTGCCGAAAAGTTCAGGCAATCCAGCCCAGGACCGTTTGGAGCAGGAGAATCTCGACAGCTTGATAAACGATCACCGCCTGGTGGTAAACGACGAAGGTGAACAGGAGCATGACCAGCAGCTGGACTGCTCGGTAGAAGTGCTCGAGTCCGAATTGGACCCCAGGAACCAGCACGTTGTCGATTCCGATTCTCGGTGTAAAATCTGTGATAAAACATTCGACAGTGAGTCACAGCTGCGAAAGCATATGAAAAAACATTCCGATGTAAGTCGTTATTTGACGATAGTTTTGCATAAATAATAATAAATTTTCTTACTTCCAGAAACATTATGATTGCACTTATTGTTTCCGCAAGTTCGCGGACCAGTCACAGCTTCGAAACCATTTGGTGCGTCATAAAGAGGGAAAAATGCATCCATGTAAGCATTGCGATGCCAGCTTCGAGGAACGGTCGATGCTGACCGCACACATAAAAAGCCATGCGAACGAGCGGCCGCACGCTTGTGAAACTTGTGGCAAACGATTCAACACCAAGAGTTTGCTGAGCACCCATCAGAAGATTCATACCGGGGAAAAGTCGCACATTTGCACCACCTGTGGCAAAGGTTTTACCCTTTCGTGGCAGCTGAAGGCCCACACACGGGTGCACACCAACGAGAAACCGTTCGAATGTCCCTACTGTCAGAAACGCTTCAACCAGAACGGTAATCTGATGATACACATTCGAATCCACACCGGCGAGCGACCCTTCAAATGTACCCAGTGCGAGAAGGCCTATCCGAGCCAGGGCGAACTGAGCGTGAATATTAAATTTTTGTCTTTTAAAGTAAACTTTTAGTTAAGAGCTTCTAAAATTTCCTAGGTTCACATGCGTCAGCACACTGGTGAGAAAAAGGCTAAGAAGATAATCTGCTCGATCTGCCAGAAAGGGTTTGCCGGCAAGGGCGATCTGAAGATACACATGCGAACACACACCAAGGAAAAACCGTACGGCTGTCAGCTGTGTGGACGATCCTTCATGTTACATGTGCATCTCGTCGTTCATATGCGTTCCCATACGGGTGAGCGTCCTTACGCCTGTACTCTCTGTGAAAAAGGTTAGTGTTCGATTGATAAAATTTTCCACCGCTTTTAAGTCTTCATTTCAATATTCTTTTACGTTTCCAGCATTTGCAACCAACTATCAGCTGAAAAATCACACCTATGTCCACACCGGTGAGAAAAATTTCGCCTGCGACGTATGCAATCGGAGATTTAGCAGCTCGGCTAATCGCAACACACACCGCAAGACGCACGATAGGAAAATTTCCTGACAAAAGTATATGTTCGTAGGTTAAGCGAAAAACATTACCCCAATGATGATGGTGATCAAAAGCTGCTGTTTTCTTTGCAAAGGCTAATGCAAAAATTTCAATTTTCATCATATAGGCGATTACTTCATAAGATTGACCAGTTTAACTGAGAAAAACACAATTTTAATGACACATTGTGCTGTAGTAGCTTTGGTGGAGAAAAAAATCTGTATTGTATCGTGTGATTATATTCCGTTAGAACTTTCAATTCAGTAGTGGAGTTGTGCGAAAACTCGCTCAATGGTAACTTAAAAAAATATAAAAAAAAACTGCGTGCTTATGATGATAACTTTTAACAATCAGGAGTCAGGACACTTTCTCCTGATAGGTATTATGTACCTACCACTAACTTAAATCCATACAGCTATTTTAAGAATTATTTAGTATGCTTACGATGTACAACGCAATATCTTATGATTAACAATCTCTCTACTATTGTATAAACCTAAAGTTCAAATTATATTCGTATGAAGCTAGCGAAGCTTTCGTGGAAATTTTCTTAAATGGAACGAAAGAACGCTCCGCAGTAGTAGGTACATAGATATTTTTGTAGGTTTTGGCCTTCAATCTGCTACAAAATCGCAACTGAAGAGATCTTCAGAAAGACCACACCCATGCTCACGTTCTGATGGCCACCACACGCTACGAATCTCTATCGTTGATGTTTTGCGTCGCAATCACTCGTGTTGGCCGGACTTCGCTGGTTTTAGTCCCTGAACGAATGAGGATCAACCAAAATTTATCAGTGTTCTAAGAACACAATTTTATCTCATGTGTATCTCTATCATCCAACAACGTATTGCTAATCTGGTAAGCTTATAAAATGGACTTACTCTGTTCATATATAGAATTCATTACTTATGTTAATATTTTTTTAATTAACTTCATTACAATTTTACCTAAAGTTTGGTCATGTTTCGTTTATAAACCGACCGTTAAACTATTTACAAACGAATGTTTTTATGAAAGATCGAACTTCACTAAGGTTAACGTAAGTATAGGACTTGGAATATTTCCGCTCAAAAAACTTGTTGATTCGCGAGAGCCGTGTAGAAGAATCGTATCCATGGCAAAAAACCGTGTGAAAAGAAGCCGTGTTAGAAAAACTGAGCAAAATCCATCCGCGTAAAAAAACCTTAGTGTATTCTCATTCTTTCGAACGAAAAGAACAATACGAAATAGCGAAAACGAGATTAAGGGTGCATAACTTCGTCATCTCAACAGGTTATTGCAGACCTGTTGGGCTCATGAAAGCTTTTGAATTATACTTACCTCGTTTTATTTTCCATATTTCAATGTTTGGTCTAACATAAGTTTCGAAGGATACTTTCGGATGCCAAGAAAACAAGACTCTGCCGAACAGAACTATATTTATTTGGGAAAGGAAGTACCCTCGCTGTTACAATGAAAATAAACTTAATTTTGCCTTGCTGTTAATTAGAAATTTTAACGTTCTTGTGTTATTTACCTTTGCCATAAAAACCTGAAATTCAAATACTGAATGTATAAAATTTTCAACTATTTTTTTTTCGAAAACATTAAAAACAAAATTTGTAGATTTTTTCTTTCAGGGCACAACCTTTCGCCAAACATTGCTACCAGGTTTAGTCTATGCTCCAAGAACATTGAAGATTTTTAAAATTTGCAAAATAAAATGTATATATTTTTGTTGTAGTTGATGTTAAGAAATCCCCAACGGAAACTATCTCCTTTTAAGTAGGCAGTCGAACAAAACGATTCAGCCAAAGCGGATGTCCAGTCCATTCTCATCTCCGTGTAATACCCCTGCTCCGCCGGCTAGACAGAATTATACGTTGTCAACTATAGAAAGGAAACCTTAGAAAGCGATTTTTTCTGCAGTCGAAGTTGGTATTGGTTTAGTGAAAAGTCAACCGAAATTCGCGAACAAAAGTGAAATTGTCTTGAACAAATAGACAGTAAGAACACAAGGAGTACTAATACAAAACAAAAAAAAACTTGTTTGCTGTTATTTTTGTTTGTTTGTTGTGGGCTGTGGTTAGTTTTTAGCTAGAGCTTGCGCGCGAAAAACACTATTTCGAAGAACCAGACACAGAATCATTCGTGCCGCTGCAGGATCGTTCTCGAATTTTAAGCTTGTCTCAGATGAAGAGTGGGGCAACCGCACGATTCGATGTTCTCCTAAAGTTCGATGCTTGTTCTTTGTGGTGGAGTCGAGCAACGAAAGTTTCTGCTGAACCTACCAGAATCGGTGTTGCGCACTAGTGCTTAAATCAACGAAATCCCGTCGACAATGATATCGATGCGTATGGTTTGTTCGACGATTCTCTCCTTTTCCGTTTTTTTTTGTTGCATTTATGGTACCGTTGGCCGTTTTGTATTTTGCAAGGACATGAGCTGCTTCCAGCGAGTTGGTTGTTAATATTCTTGCAAGTGTATCGTCAAGCTCCATTCGCGTTTTTCCAGTATTAGAAACGTGGGACGACAACGGCGCGACACTCATTAGACGGAACAAATCAGTTGGAAACGTGTGAGAAATTTCCGCTGATTGCTGCAACTGCTGCTTAAGTGTCGTGTTCCGCTAAAGATTTTTACCTCCCTTCAATTTTAACCCTTTGTTCTTTATTCTAGAATCGGTTTAACTGCGCGAATTTTTGCTTAGGCGTAGACGTTGTTGTTGCTGTTAACTTCCTCTGTATTTTTTCTCAAAGATTCCCCGAGATTATGCACGCCATCATGTTCATCATCCGGTGCGTTCTCGCTGTTTCTTATCAGTAGGGTTGCGAGAACTGATTCGGGGCAAGATCGAAAACCAGACGATCGTTTGTGGCCTGGCTAGGTCCAAATGTGGAATCTTGGGAAAGAAGCCCGTCAACCTGCGATTGGTACTCGGCCATGTAGTCCTGAGAGAAATCCGGCTGTTGTGAAAGACTGAAACCAGGCTGGGACATATTTTGCGACATGCCCTGGGTCAATGAACTGGATCCGATAACTCCGACCGAGGAATTATTCTGACTCGATGGTGGCCCGATCGGTTTAGGCTTGGGTTTAGATCCAATAACGCCAGCACTAGGCGGTTTGGTGCGACGAGCCTGCTTAGCAGCTTGAGCAGCCTGTTGTTGCTGGAAATAGCGTGGAGGGACGTTTGACATGTTCATAAACATTCCTACAGGGACCGGCATGTTGTTAATTGCGGCTTGGGTGCGCTCTGATGAAATAAAACTAATTGGATCGTGTGTCCAACCAAACATATCCAGTGGTTGAGGACGTGGTCCATTCATGGTCCCAATTGGAGCAGGATTTCCAAATGAACTACTCGGTCCATGATTACGCTCGAAATAGCCTGCTTCCTTGGCATCGTACATAACGTTATTCATGAAATGGGAACCAGGATTCAAAGTGTTGACAATTTTCTTCGGCTTTGTGAATTGAATCATTGATTCTTTTAGATTGTTAAGTGATCCTTCTACTAAAACCTTCTTATCTTTGTAAAAATTAAGCAAATGATTCCACAACTGCTGTTTGGACAAAACCTTCGGATTTCCAACGATAATAATTCCATATTTGGATCTAGTTAATGCTACGTTCAAACGCCTTGGATCGTTAAGAAAGCCAATGCCTTGGTGCTCATTTGAACGAACGCATGACATAATGATGATGTCCTTTTCACGACCTTGGAAGGCATCAACGCTAGCAATTTCAATTTCCTGGTATAGTTTTGAATGTAGTGATCCTTGATACTGCATGTACTGTACCAAATAAGCACGTTGACCTTCATAGGGTGTAATAATGCCAATTTGTTCTGGTTTAACACCAGCTTTCAAGAAACGTGTTGTTATTTTTTCCACATTAGAAGCTTCGGTACGATTCAGATAAGATGTTCCGGATCCGGCGATTTCTTCCTGTCCTTGGGTAACGAGGAAAAACATGGGTGTGTCCGGTGAGGGCCACGGGAAATCGATCTTCAATTTTCGCTCCTCAGCACAAACACCATTCTGAAGACTACCTTCGTAGAAAAAGTTCGATGGAAACTGCGAAAGTTCGGGATGCATACGGTACTGAACCTCCAAGCGGAAAGGACGAATACCAAGTACCACTAAACGTTCGAACAAACTTTGTGACAAGCCTGCCTTAGCAGCTTTTTTGCACATGACAACCGGTCCCAATTGGCAGTGGTCTCCTACCAAGATCAACTGTTTTGCTCCCAATACAACCGGTACCATACACTCCGGTTCCGTAGACTGCATCGATTCGTCAATTAGAATGGAGCTGAACTTGATACGGCGCAATCTTGGATCTCCAGCACCAACACAGGTGCAACAAATCACATCAGCCGCCTCCAGAAGCTCTCTTTCAGCTTGCTTTTTCAATAAACGGTAACGTTTTTCATCAGATGAACTCAATTCACCGGTTTCGTCCTTCAGTTGTTGCAACTTTTTCAAATCAATGTTTTGTTCCATGTTACGAATTTGATTATGTAAAGCCAAAAAGCTGACAGGGGAATCAATAGCTTCACGGGATTTTGCGCAAACACGAACAACCTTCAAATTCGTACGATGGATTTTTTCCGTCAACTGGTCTACAGCCGTGTTACTAGGAGCACAAACCAGAATTGGGCCACCATTCAAACGTACAAGTTGGTAAACGATCGTGGCCGATGTTACGGTTTTACCTGTGCCAGGTGGACCTTGAATCAAACTTAGCGGACGCTGCAGTGCATGTTTCACGGCATAAACTTGCGATCTGTTTAGATCCGGTAAATTCGGTGCACTGAAATGCTTCGGCAAATTATTGATACGGAAAGTCACATCATCCGAACCGTCTTGTCTTCCGTGCCCCAGCAAGCGAGAATAGATATAGTTTGACACGCTATTATCGTCCAACGCAAACTTGCGCAATGCCGTCTGCATCCTATCAAATGATGTCCCTTTCCATATGAAATCAACAGCAAAATTTGAAGAACATTCAATTGGAGCCTGATGATTATGCTTCAATTCTAGTCCCACATCTTCACCGTAATTGTCCGGAACCTTGATGACATGCCCAATGCAGCTCCATGGCTTATGTAATTCACCGGTGTATCTCAGCCGTAATTCATCGCCATGCATCAATTTCATGTCGCCATCGTTCTTGGCCAGTGTGAAGTACGCTATTGTTTTTTTATTCAATCCAGTATCCCAACGTAGTTCAATATTTTCCTGTGTCTGGCTTTCCTTGAGACGTTTATCGTAGTCCGCCTCAAGCTTGACCAATGGACCGAAAATATGTTGATACTGGTAGCCATCCACATAGCGGAATTGTACCGGTGCGGTCTCCTGATTGACTCCGGGCTTCTCCAAATCTTGAAACGTGGCATCGACATTCTCTTTCCACAATTCCTCCAATTTGTTGATCTGCGCCGCAGAGACTTGTCGGGCACGTAGCTGCTCCTGTTCGGTGGGAACTTTTACCAACCAGGACAAGAACGAACGATCAGCAATCAACGGTTTCCACTGTTCCTGATCCCAATTCATATCTTTGATGGAGTTTTGTGCGGCGCATGGTTGTCTGAAACGAAGCATAATACGATTTATTTTCGACCTTCTTTTATCGCCTATGGAAAATTCTAACCTGCACAGCAACACCACAACAGAGTCCGCCTTAGCTGGAATGAAACCGAGCACGAAAACATTGCGCACTCCACACGAGTAGCACTCCAGGACCGTCTCGCCAAGCGGTCCATCACCGTGCAGTGTAACTTCACGATGTTTAGCCCGGACCAGGTGGTTTACGATGTGCGACCCGGAAGTATTACCACGACCGTTGCAGAACCACTTCTTGCATATGTTGCACATGACCACGGTGCTTGGCTCGTGGATGCCACAGTAACGACAGGCGTGCGTTGGCAATTCCTGTCTCTCAGCCACCGCATCGTCTTCGTCTTCCTCGAACTGCAGCTCGCCGATGGCGGACGTTATCCCGGCTAATTTGGCCACATCCGATCCCAGACGGCGTCCGAATCCGTTCAACTGTTAGAAAAATATAGCGATTGATTGGATTGTTCGTTAGCTTTCTATTGAATCATGAAAATTAAAATATTAACTTTTTTTGGGAATGAGTATTCTGCGTTTATGTTATATTGAGCCTGTTGCCTTTTAACATTGTTTGAATTATTTGAAGAAAGACAGGATTAGTCTTATTTCAGCTTTTAACCTGTACAAACGGCTTATACCTACTAAGCCAATTGTCATTTTTTTAAAGGCCAATTTTCAACGTAATTTTGTACTTTTCTCAATACAATACAAATTGAATACAGTATGTATAAGCCCTTTTGAAACATTAATCAAAAAACACCCCAAAACTCAACTCACCTGACTTCCACTTCCGGTCCCTAGATGATCCAATTGGGAAGCCAACGTTTGACTCTGGGAAGGAATGGTAAAATCCCGAAAGTCAAAATCCGTCCCCTGGGTGTCCGCCCCGATCAAATCGTTTTCCTCAGTATCGAGGAAGGTCAGCGTCTGGGAACCCACGGCTCCATCGTAAGTGTCCACGCTCATGGTGGCAATTCAGTTTCCTTCGGCGCTATAGTGGAACCGTTCTTGTCGTTTAGCTTGCGCGTATTCGTTCCACACTTCCTGCCACTTCTACCAGTTCCGTGTGATCCAGTCGTGTTCCAACTCACGTATATTCTAACCCTAGAGGAAAATGTTAAAAATGGGGTCAAAACTCAATGGATTTCTACAGATTTGCAATTCAATTCATTCTCTCAACCAAACGCCACCGGTTGGTCACAAAAATGGACAGAATAGTTACCAAAAACTGGGAAAATTTTGCGAAAAATGAGCTCTTTTTTATTTCCGCAGCAGCACATTTGAAAAAGAAAAATGCGATACGACGAGGAGGATGATGTTTCTTTTGTCATTCGCCCGTCACTCGAACCGTCATCATCATCAATCATGATCATATGTTCAATGAAGTCTGGTCGAAACAATTAGAAATTGATTGGCAGTTGATCTTTTTCCAATTGACTTCGATCGATTTTTACCAGGTCGAAATGAATCCTGCTGCCAATAATTTGACTAATTTAGATCGATTTCAACTTGCTTCATTGAACAACGACCTGACTTGTTTCGACCAAAACATTGGCTCATTGAACCAGTACCAGTTGGCAAAAAACCAGAAGAAATCAATTTCTACCTACGATTGAACGAAGCTATCATGCTATCGTCATTACCCGAAATCGCGTTTCTGATTTCATTTCCAACTCTTTTCAACTTGTATCAGGGAGTGCTGGAGCAAGCGAGAAAGCACGATATTTTTGCAAATGGTGAAATTTTTGTCGTCATCATTCCAGCAGTTTTGCGCGAAAAATATATGCACGGTAAACAGACGGCACTGAAAAAATTAATTTATAATAAAAGTTTTAGATTTAATTTCAGGCTATACTATATGTACTTCAATATAATAAAACTTTCACATTTTAAAATATAAAGAATCTACCCTTTTTAAAAAAAATTGCTAAATTTAAAAAAAAAATCGAAAAAAAAATCAATTAATTAATCGAAAAGCTTACTTGTTTTACCCTGTTTTACCATGAAAAAATGGAAGCTGTTATTACCATGAACTTTATATTCTTCGGCTTTCTAATGTATGGGAAATCGATATTTTTTTCATGGTCACGCTGCATAACAATACCCCTTTTTCATGGTTATTTTCGTCAAAACTATGATATATATGGTCGAAAACTATGAACTTCAATGTGCATTCACGGTATCGTGGATCGTAAAAGTCATGGTGCAAACCATCAAATTCATGGTATTGTGATTATGAACTTCATGGTTTTTTCACGGTGCAAGTCTATTCGGGTTCCGTAAACAATAATGCGAGAATATTCGATGCACCTTTTGGCTGAAGGATTATTGTTCAGACAAGAGGTTTTGTTTTTCTATTAGCGTTTTCGGTTATTAGCAGAGGCAGTTTTGCCCTAACTGCTGCAATTGTGTTCATTTATTAATTCAGCAGTCCATCAGTTTTGCCCGAGGCTTGAACCTCAAGCAGGCGGTTGCAACCCGTAGAAGTTGTCAGTGTTGGGGCAAGGTCATTATTTACCCCCTTGTTTGGGAGTGAGCATAAGGGTATAAATATAGCATAGCAACCATATTGCGGAAATTGCACCTATTTAGACTCCTGTGCAAATAATTTCCAAGCAGAAATATTTTCGCACTGACGCACACATAGACAACCCGTGTCAGTTTTTCAAATCAGCCGTTGCTCGCTTCTGATTTTCGAATCACATTTCCAAACGGCATAATTGTTATTGTTTTGGCGAAAATTATTATGAAATGCAAACCAAGGAGTTTAATAACGAAAATTGACCGATCAACAAATGAAAAGAAACGAACAGAAAACAGAATGCATTCGGGTACAAGAATGTAAGTGGAACAAATAAATCATGCATTATTCGGGCGTTTTTCGAATAACTGAAAAATTAGCCAAAAAATTATGGATTCACTGACAACTATTACTGACACACCAGTCGCAATTGTTTTTAATTCAATTTTATCCAAAGATGTAAAAAATATCGATATGTGTCATTGTCTATGTATAGGTCTGTGAGCAGATTTTACTGCGTGCAAATTATTTGCACGCGCATGCTAAAAAACTATATCTTGAACAGTCAGTACGATACATCTACAGTTCTAGAAAAAGTGACTGTCTTTGTAAACGTAGCTGTTGTATCAAACTCCATTTCGATAACGATTAAAACCAAATTTTCACGTTAATGAGAAAAGTAATGATCTCAGAAAAGGTGGATGAATAATACGAACGATTAACTTCTGAAACGGCAGTAAGAGGTGCCAGTGTTATTTTGATCTGCAAAAAAAAATCGGAAAAGTTTTTTTTTTGCAAAATGATAGAATTACTAATTAATCCATATTGACTTTATGATTGATCAAGCTTCCAAAAAAAACTTCAATTTTGTCTATGGAGTTTGTTTTCTTTCTAAATTCATTAGATGTAACATAATAAAATGAAATGCTACAATTTATTGCAGTTATGTACGTTTAATTATATCAATTTAAAAGAAGTTATTTGGACTACAGTTTGTTTATAACATATTGTTTTTGCTTGTAATAGCCCATATGAACTCATTAAGTAATTACATGTGGGGCACGTATTTTTCTTTGGTATAAATTTCCTTTTTTGCATATAATATTTATTGTGCAAAAATACACAGAAAAAAATCGGTTGTTAATTGGCTACCTACTTGCCAAAAATACTAAAACTTTATTTAGACAACAATAAATTTCCGAAAAAAAAAATATTACATTTTTTTTAAGTTGCACGAATTAAATTACTGGTATGCTTGGCAACCCTGTTAAAAGAAGCGAAAAAAGGAGTAACAAAAACTAGCGTGTTGTTCAGTTTTTGCGACGCATTCGGTTTTTCCAAGTTTTTATTTACGTGAATAGATGTCGAAAAACTTCGACAAATCGGCAATGAAAGGGAATATGGATTTTGGCGGCCACCACCCTCATCGGCAACACATCCAAATGGAATCGTACCCGTTCAACATCATGAATTTGGACCGCGCCTGGGAAAAGCTGCTTCCGGCTTTTCTTGCATTACGAGCATCGAGTATTCCGGTAATTTGTTCGCCATCTCGTCGTGTCCTTTCAACCAGCATGCGGTGCTTAAAATCGCCCACAACACCAAAGAAAATCCGTTCCCGGACTTCAACGAACCACGACTGCTGATCGAGACGAATCACCAGCACCAGTACGTCAACATACCTTCTGCAACCCCGATTTACCACGGTAAGTTCATTCTGGATCGGTGGGACGTCAAGCCGGATGTGTTTAATCGTAATCCGGAGGACGCCGAGAAGAAACAGACTGTCCTGGAAGCCGTCCGGTCGCCGTTGATCTGTAATTATTTTGGCCTTAAGATGACTGTTCGTATTAAGGTAATAAAATCATTTCTATAAAGATCTGCTTATAGTTTTTAATGGTTAGAGCTACTAATTGAACCGTTAGAAAAACAGTATTTAAGATACAAACGATAAGTGTCTCTGTTCTCTATCGTTCTGTTTACCGTATGCTAAACATAAAATCATCAATTTTAACGCAAATCTGAACAGTTCGAAAAGCTGAAAACGTTGTTGATTAGCGTTTCATGAACTTAAAGCAAACTGTCTATAGAACAGTCTTCCCATACATTAGTTTTAACAGTTCTAAACAGTAACATAACCCTAGTAACCATTAAGCCATAGAACATGGCCCTAACTTGGCATTATAGTAGCATATAGAAAATGCCTAACAGTGCCTGATCGTTCTGATTGCCACTTGAGTGCTGATTTGAAGCCACTTTTGGCCTGCAATTCGGCTCATATACGGCTTATCAGAAGCTGTCAAAATATTTTCAGTGGGTACAACCCACTGAATGAAAAACAAAAAAAAAGTCTTCTCCCACACTATTCATTTTTCATACCTCTCTCACCACTTCCCGCCAACCATCCCTTTTCCCTAGCTGATGATTTTTTGTCGAATAACCGCGGGAATCGAACTCATGATTTTTTCGAATTAGGATTTGTCAGCGACTTTGATAAGTTGACCATCAAGTCAACGCATGCATTGCGGATAATTTGGCTTATTTAAACAAATCATTTTCTTCATCCAGAATTAATTCAATATCATCAGCGTTAAATTGTATTAAGAGAAGATCGTTTGAGGTACTGAACAAAATGGACGAAACTTTACAGTATTAAAGAAAATGGAATTTCAAACGTTTTTTTTTCTAATTCCGGTTTATTAAATGCTATTGAAAAACATTATTCTTCACATAGTCACTTTTTTAAACTTTTTTTTTCACTGATGGAAAATAACGTTGACTGTAAAACGGTGATGGTATTAATAAACATTTCCTGTGGCCAAGTTCCATTTGCTGCGATCCGGATAAAAATTAGGTGCCCCAGTAGATTCAGCAATTTTCAATCTTATCATCCGCTGCCAGATGATGTTGCTCAGTGCATTGACAAGCATTCTGCAAAGAAGAATAGAAAATTTATATATTTACGACTCTAGCATTTAAAAAAAACTTACATTCGATGCAGAATTAACAATAAAAAATTTCAGATCCCAAAATCATGCTTTGTTTACATTCTTTTCTTGTCCTTCCTTTTTCTTCAAAAATGACATGTGGGAATTGGCATTGACGTTTTACCCACTCAGCTTATTTCAGCAGGGCTTTTAAGCCCTAGCATGTGCTATACGAGCCAATATACGGCTTATTTTACGGCTTCGTCTTCCAGTGCCCATAAGCATTTTTAAACCTTCTATGCGGCTTTCAGGCACTCAAGTGCTGTTATTAAAACATTATTCGGCTTATATAAAGGCTTAATGGTTTATTGGGAACTTAACGCCATATTCAACAGACCGTCGTTTTGGAATTCAAGATAAGTGCAATGTTTTTTATGGTTTCAGATATCATTTTCTAAACGTTTTTTTACGCTGTTTCTAATCGTTTTATAAATAACGACAACAGGAACTGTTGTGTTACAATATTTTTGTATTCGGGCGGGGGTCTAAATAGGTGCAATCTGCGCAGTTTGTTAAGGACGGCAACGGTGCGTATGAAAGTTGATTTTTTGGTAGAAATAATTTGAAGTAACTGAACTCTGATGTTGGTCCTTTTTTCATACACCCAAAATAATTTTCACTTAAAATATAAGTGACATCTGTAGTAAATTCTCGCCATACGTAATTTCATTTGAATTTTAAGTGATGGGTCACGCGGTCAAGTGAATTACACTATGACGTTCGAGTGAAATTTATCTGAATTTCTAAGTAAGTTTCTAGTTGATTATCTCTTGCATTTTTAAATAAAAGAACATTTATAGAACAGCACTTCGATTTCAAATACTTACATTACGCTTTCGCCATACATTTATTGATTGGAAAATTCCATCGTTATTCCAAGGCAGATCGGTTACTGCGGATAGTGTTACTTCTAAATCTTCCCTGCTGCAAACCAGAAAATCTGTCCGGTTCAACCCAGAAACTGAAACATGATAACACCTTTAAATAACTCCCAGATAGCATTTGTTCTACTAGACCACCGTCTATGACAGTCAACTGTCTTTGTATTTGTGAGCGTTACCTCTTGATCTGAAATCTGCCACACATATATCTTCTCCTAATATTGTTCATTTGTGTGATATGCAATCAAGATGAACCATCCTCCTATGCAACACTAGCTGTTCATCTGGTTCGCTGCTGAAAATTTCAGTTCTTCGCAAGCATGGCTGCTGAGCGCTACAACTGGAGCCTTTTCGGATTAGATACTTAAAAATCAGGTTAGTAAATCAATCTCATTAATCAGCAAGTATTTACTTTCCTGTTTGTAACCTTTTTATCTTTTCGTAATGTACAGGATTTCATCACAAAAGCCCTCGCTATCCCCCCTCCCAGTGAGGGAGGGCTGGATGGCTCGCAGCGCACCGGATTTTGCTTTCATCGACTTCCCTGGGCGCTCGGGATGCCTTACGGGTAGGACTATCGAGAAGCGGAGGATCTACGGAGCGAGTGACGTGGTAGAGACGCAACGGAGGCCGTGGAAGTGGAAAATTTCGTCGGAATGATCGGTGCTACGAGTGCAGTCGTCGGAAAAAACTTTACTCGCTGATCGCTTGTTAGTTGTGTTTTTGTGATAAGTAAAGTGTTGATTATTTTTGGTGAAAATAAACGAAAATCTTCCAATTTAAGGAATCTCTTTTTTATTCTTTTTTTTGTCTGAAAATTGCATTGGCGGCAGTACAGGTTTTGCGTTCACACACACACATGTACACGTGGTTGTCGTTCACTCACACATGCACACATGCAAAATGTTCATTTTGAAACGAGAAAATTCATCCCAAGTAGAATCGGCTGGGCCATTTTCTATTTGGCTGCCTGCAGAAGTTCTAGTAGAATTCTACTAGAATTGCTACTAGAATTCTAGTAGCCCTAGTAGAATAATTATTGAGCGGGCTTTTTCTTACATCACGTTTAACACAAACTACCGCCAAAATCGCCTAGTAAAGAATTGGGAAAATCCAAATCCAGCATAAGCTTTAAACGTTGCTCTTTAGAATTTGCCATTTTGAACTCACCCGACATTCACTTGAAATTCAAGTGATGGGGAAGTAAATATTTTTTCTCACTTCAAATTCAAGTGACGCCTGAAGTGAATGTGGATGAATTCACTTGAAATTTAAGTGACTGCCAAGTGAAATGTATATGTCGCACTTGAATGGAAGAAAATCACTATGGATCCTTGTTTTTAAGTGAAAAATCATGTGTATTTTAAGAGTGAATTTGGGTTCAGTGTAAAGTCCCTTTTAAACTTTTAGCACATGATAGTTTATATAAAGAATGTGATGGTGTTAGTGAGTGCGGAATTGTTACCTGTCAAATCAGATTCTCTCAATAGTCTAAAAATTCATGCAATTGACAATATATTTATTATACATGCAGATATAAACCAAAATATGAGCGCTAATAATCATAGCAGCTTTGCCTACTAGCGACACGGCCCATACGTCGCGGCGTTGAAAATCATAACGACGTATAGTGAGTTTCCAGGGAGACTTGGAGTATGCGATTGATGGCCTAAGGAAAATCAACAGTAAATAGATAACATAAACAAAGTTTATGCACTACATGAAAATCGCCTACTGGACTGAAAAAAAGAACAACAAGCCTTTGAGTGACAGGAATCTCGCTAGTAAAAAGTGTCACTAGTAAAACTGTCGCTATTCGGTTTGGTGCTATACACATAATATTTGCATCTTTGATGTCGTATACCCTGTTAGAGCAAATTCACTGGTGTTGGGAAAAAGTGTTAGAAATTTTGACACATTTTCGCATGCTGTGATGCAAAAATAGCAATATTTCTGTCACATACGGCTGAAATAGAAACAGTGTTGTAAAAAAATACAACGAACCAAGATCTTGAATACATTTTTGCATGGTAAAATTTTCAAAATGTCAAAATTTCTTCTGTCAAATGCTCTTAGAGCAAGTTCACTGGTGTTGTAAAAAAGTGGTAGAAATTTTGACACTTTGAAAATTTTTCCATGCAAAAATGTTTTCAAGATCTTTGGGCGTCAGGCCGATGACATAGTGAGTGCGATGCGATGCGAACCGGCGAATGCGATTCAATGCGGCGAACCACATTTGAAGAAAATGTATGCGAATCGCTTAAACCTGACATACACGGAAAAAAATTGCATGGGTTTTTCAAATGCGCTGTCATGATAATTTTACTATATCCATCATTTAGTATTTTCAACCATGATTTAGTATTTTCTACCAAAAATCTTGGCGATAATACTACGATATAGTATTTTTACTATGCGAACTTTGACAGGTCATAGTAATTTCCTCTTGTTTAAATTACCATGCGCATGATATTTTTACATTGCACGATTCGTGTTCTTACAATTACTATGCGCATGATAATTTTGACACATCGTCCTTAGTGTGGTTGGAAATACTAAACGCATGATAATTTCATCATTATTCTTCTTTAAACTAGCATCCGCATAGGAATTTCGACAATCATGTTTATTTTATGTTCTGATCTAGTAACTTTACCATGTACATGCGTTTTAGTGTTTGGTTTAATTTTCGTCAGTTGGTTGTAATTTTGTAAAGCGGATAAAAAATTATGATGCCCCGGGGTACGTTGAAAAAGTGATCGTGATTGATGAAGTTCGGCGCGAATGAATTGAAGTGTACTGATCGATTGTGTGACACCTGGAGCAAGTTCCACAACACTGATGTGGAGGAAAAAGATAATGCCCCGGCATAGGACGGAAATCGGCAGCCGGACAGGGCCTCACGCACCAGGACCGATGCACCAGGAGCCGGTCAGCAAATCAGTCTGGGCGAAAAATACGCTTTTCAGGTGAGTGAGTTTGTGTTCTTTTTCTTTGACCAGCTGCTTAATGGATAGGCAAACTAAACATTTCAAGTTAGATTTACTCTTTTTCTCATGTTTTTCTAGTGTCGGCGAATACTATTCTCGAGTTCCCGAACCCTGGGGACTTTCCTGAGTGGCCTACGCCGGAGGATATCAGGGACGAAGAATGCTGAACTGGCGAACTGTTAGCGCAGCAGCCGGGCCGAAAAATGCCGGCTTCCGGTGAGTGAAATTGTGTTGTTTCTGTTTAATCTACTGCTTATTGAACAGTTTTTATATTTCCTATTGTTAATTTTTCCCATCTTTTCATTTTCTTTCCAGACGCTAAGCGTGACTGAGTGAGCAGTTCTCTTACAAGTTCCCCGACCGTGGATGTTGCTTTGGTGAAGTGAAAAGCTTTTGAATAAATAAAAATGAAAATAAAACGAATATTATTTTGAGGCCTTCCAAAATGTCATAAAACATGATTCTAATTTGCTGAAAGATCATTATATCACGCCGCATGGTAATTTGCATTAGATACGATACTGATTATATTTAAAGTGGATATTATTTTTCTTAATGATAAATTGCTTTTTTACGATGGACGTAGTAAAAGAACTCATTCTGTCATCAACAATTCTACCACAAATGCGGTCGAAATCACTATGAGCAGCAAAAATCAACGCATAGTCAAATTACTATGCTCGTAGTAATTTCAAGAACAAAACATTATTGACTCAAAAATATGGTTATTGCCTGTTGTTCATTTAAACCACCCGCATAGTAGAATATGATAGGGCGAATCTTCAGTATTATTCTTTTCTGATTATAGTAATCTTACCGTTTCACCTTGCGTCTTGGCTCAATGTGCTTTTGCTAAAACGGATAAAATATCATTCTTGAAAGATACGATCAATACTTCTTAAAACTGATTATTTTTGCAACGCGATTTAATGATACAAAATTATATCTGAAAGATCAGACTAATCATCTCGGAAACATATTGAGCATTTTTGCAACACGCCTCTTATTTTCTGCTGTCATGTCAACACACGATTTCTACAAAAATTTATTTTTTTTGGTTTAAAGATATTTTTGGATCCAGAATCGGGAGAAAGATAAATATATCAATCTCCCCAAAACTACGCGGAAGCTTCGAGGGATGACGACAACGCATGTGATGAAGGTAAGTGAAAATCTTATTGTAAAGGGGAAATGTTAAATTATTAATGTCATTCTAGGGCACCAATAGCTTCGAAGAAAGAATTCGACTCGGAGTGGTGTTCCGGAAAGCTGCGAAGTCAAGAACCAGGACAAGCACAGCAGGAAACAACATCCAGAAAGTGCAAGGCTTCAACATGAACATCCGGAATGTGCTTCATGCAACATCCGGATGGTCCAATTGGTGCATCCAGATCGAAGACGAAGCATGTCGCTCATCCGGACGAACTCAGGAAGCTGCGAGTCAGCCAAACAACCTAGTGAAAAAAGTTAAAAAATACAAAATCTGCATTCGTGAAAAGAAAATCGGATACGATAGAAGTGTTCTTCGGAACACCCGGAAGGTGTTTTCCGGAACATTCCTATAAGGTCCGAAAAACATGATAAATTACGAATGAAACTGTATGTATTTAATGTAAAAAGTTTCGAATAAAATAAATTTGATTTATTAAACTTTTGTTTTTAGTTTCCGGGAATTGAATTTGAATAATATAGAATAATCAAAACCCCAGTACGGGTTTGAATCTTTCTATTGTTAGTTGAAGATAAGCTGTATCGTCTTTTTTGGATGATTGGATCATTAGATAAAGATAACATGTATGATCCAACTCGCTTGGAGTGAGTAGAAAAAAGCAAAAAAATTGAATGGTTACTCTACTTAACGACCCGTTCCCTGTATCGTAAAGTGCGCCCAAACGATTCCATTTCATGAAAAAATGATAAGCCTTATCTTACATTAATAATCTAAAACTATAGAAGTAATCTTTTGTGTGTCTCGGGAAGAAGATAATGGGAATCCCGCATAGCAACAAACCATACTATGTATCTTTCAAATTATTCGATTCTGATTATATTAATAGTTAGAATTTCTTTTGAGTCATCGCTAATGTGCCTTCGCTAGAAACGAGTAAAAACTATTTCTGAAAGATACTATTAATCTTCCAAGAAACTAAATGAATAATTTAGCAACGCGCCGATAAGATAAAATATCATTCCTGGAAGATAAAATTAATAATCATGAAATAAAATTGATTATTTTAGCAACGCGCCCCAAATTTTTCAAGTGTCAATTAAACACACGTGGCCGAATTTGTGCCGGAAAAAACAATCTCTCGGCATTTTTTGCAAATATTACTCTTTTGGGCCAGTCTGGAAGGTATAATAGCGCCAGTTCCGACGTAGCGAGGGATCAGTAGCCGACAGCGGCGGTTCTGATTGTGCGTGGGTGAGTACGCAGACTTTATCTGTCGATAACTGTGTTTTTTTTTTCTAAAAGTGAATAATTTCGTTTCAGGCGCAGTTAGACGAGGCCTGTCGTCTTAGGCAAAGGTGGAGGAAACCTTGCTGGCTGGAGGTTCGAGAAAAGAAAATGGCAAAAAAGCGGCGGTCAAAGGCGTCTTTGAAATCATGGAGCGGACAAAACATATTAGGGCGGCTCCCGAAGAAGAAGGCGATGCATCTGAAGGACTCGGCTGCTCGAAAACGTGAAATTTCGATTGATGAAATAGTGTCAGTTTTATATGAATATCGATGAAAAAATACTTCTAATAAACAGTTGTAAAAAATTCTAAATGTTTTTGCAATATTAATAATAGAAGATAGAAGGTACCTTTCATAATTTTAATTGTAAAAAGATCTTTAGAAGATCAGCTCTAGCGTCAGCAAAGCGTGAAATTGAAGATTAAATAACGATAAGATCTATCGTTTACGTGAGTTTGAAAAAAGAAGAAGAAGAAGAAGAAAAAAGCAAAAAAAAATGAATGGTTACTCTACTTAACGACCCGTTCGCTGTATAGTAAAGTGCGTCCAAACGATTCCATTTCGTGAAAAAAAGACTACCTTAATCGGACATTAATAATCCAATACTATAAAGCTAATCTTTCGTGTGTCTTAGGAAGAAGATAATGGAAATCGTTAATGTATAATACTGTTTTATGCGGGATGTCATTGTATAATACAGATTTATGCGGGCACGGATTTAGTAGTTTTACTATGCCTTTTTTTTGTGTGTACTCAACGCGGCGAAGCAAATCTCGCGTGAGCTTTCATTACGTCGAATGAAACAAAATTTGAAAAACTGTGATATTCACTAAAAAAGCTTCATTATAACATTATCTACCTATGTGATTGATAAAACAATCAATTTAAACCCTTTTAATATATAAAATTTAAGACTTCCAAAATGACGAATGAAACAAAACCTTGATTGCCAATTTCAATGTTGCTTACGTCCCTTCTTACAAACGGCGAATGTGCAGAGGAAGAAAAACCTAGCACATTCGCTATGGATTCCATGAGCAAACAAGAGGTTATCAAAATATCAACCTGGCAATGAATATTATTTCAGATTCTTCTTTTCAAGCGTTCTTAAATCGATATTCAAGCAGGCTTTCGAACGCTGTAAAATAATGCAGCAAGGAAAAGAAACCGAACAGCAGCAAGGAAAAGAAACCGAACAGCAGCAGTAGCAGCAAACCTAACAACTAACTGCATCAGGCTGAGCGGCAGCAGCCTGCTGCTGTTAGTCACCCAATCACCCGATTCACACTTTTATTACGCATTCACTAATAAATTTGCACTCGACAACTCAATAAGTTAACATTCACTATGCCGAGAAAATTGAAAATTACCGGTAATTGACTCAGAAACATTTGGGCGTAAGTGCAAGTTGAACGAATCAAAGGACGAATGAGACAAATTTCCCCTCCAGCTGGTCGGCAACAGAAAGCTGATCAGCAGCAGTGAGCTGGTTTGACCGATGGCGCACCCGATTCACACATTTCATTATGCATTTACTCACCAATTTACCGCTACACTAGATATTTCACTTATTAAACAGATATTTCCCATAGTATTTGCATCAGAAACATTTGGGCGTAAGTGCAAGTTGAACGAATCAAAGGACGAAAGAAAAGAGACGAATGAAACAAATTTCCCCTCCAAACGACGAATGTGTTCAGACGTATGAACGATTTATGTTTGAATATGTCGTATGTTTCTATATGATTAAAAAATAGCTCTAAAAATTGCAAAAAAAATAAATTCATAATGTGGAATATCTGACACAATTAGTTTCCATGAATATTGCGTATTTTTTGAAGGGTTATCGGCGAAGGAATGAAAATAGGATTTGAAAAACACTCTTCAAATTTCAGAAGCGTTTTTCTCGGTTCGGTGTTTCTGTTTCATTCGACGTAATGAAAGCTCACGCGAGAAATGTCAATTTGTTCCGCCGCTCGAGTTCGCATTGACCGCGTTCGCCAATTCGCATGCTCTCACTATGTCATCGGCCTCAGGTCGAATTCACAGTGAGCGCGGTGCGAAGTGCGAAGCGAATTTCCAATTCGCGCGAAAAACCGCTTCTCATTTAAACACGTTGAAAAAAACATCGACCGGCCACAGTGCAAGCGAATTTTCGTGCGAAGACCCGGCTGGATCGCGCGAATTCATCCTGTTCATCCGGCCATACACTGAAAATATTCTCTCGGATATTTTTTATCGTAAAATGATTTATCAATAAAATCTTTTTCAAAAGTTTATTTATTTAATTATCATTGCCGTTTCTATGTTGGTAATGAAAAATGCACGGTTTTTTAGCGCGGATTTTCGAAACAAACGCGGTTTCAGTCTTTTTCAATTGAAACAAATTATAACTGGCAATAAACGACCGGTGGCATGAAAGCCCCATAATATGTGTATAGAGTGAAGGGGTTGAACGGATAGAAGTTAGAATTCGTTATCCGACGCCATCTTGAAATCCAATATGGCCCCTTCCACTCAACTTTAAAATGCTGGAAGTGACTGATAAGCACATGAAACTCCCACAATATGGGTATTGGATGAAAGGGCTCAATAAGTAGAAGTCAAATTTGGCTGTCCGACGCCATTTTGAAATACAAGATGGCGGTTTCCGCTTAAGTCAAAATGCAATAAATAACTGAAAATCGTAAGGTCCATCCACAATATAAGAAATGAGTAAAAGGGATAAAAAAGTAGATGAAAAATTATTGACAAAAATTTTGACAACTGCAAAAATGCACTGAAATAAATAAACAAAAACATAACAAGTGTTATAAAACTAAAGTAATATTGACAAAAATAGAACAAAACTGTGGGAAAATATGAATTACTATTACTAAAATTCAAAAATATGACAAAAAAATAGTGACAAATGACAAAACTTTGAATAAAACACGCCATATGTGGTTAAATAATTGAGCTAAAAATATGACAAATATTACAAAATTAGACTAAAATATGAGAAAAAAATCACAGAAATGGCAAAACAATGACAAATGAGAAAAAAAAATTATGATAAAATTATAATCAAAATTTGACAATAAAATGACTTGACAGAACTAATATAAGGACCAATATTTGACAATAAATTTACAAAATTGACAAAATAATAACAACAAATTTACAATAAAATCACAAAAATCTGACAAAAAATAAGGCAAAATGACTAGAATATGACAAGGTTCTGAAAAAAATATGACAAAAATTTGTCAAAAATAATGACAATAATATAACAAAATTATGAAAAATGAGATAAAAATATAACAAAATACTTTCAAATATGTGTAAGAAAAATGACAAAATGAAGACAAATACGAAATAAAAATCACAAAATTTGAAAAAATAAGACAAATTCGAACATATAATAATAATAATAAAAAATCTGACAGAACTATGACAAAAATATGACAAATAAAAACATGACAAAATTATGACAAAAATTAAAATAAAATGACAAAAATCTTACAGTACTATGACAACCTTTGTCAATTGTCATAGTTTTGTTTTGTTTTATCATAGTTTTGTAAAATTTTTTCATATTTTTGTTGCATATATTTTTATCACATTTGTAAGATTTTGGTCATAGTATTGCCAGATTTATGTTATTTTATTTCAAAATTTTGTCATACAGACCCCGCTTGATTTTAGCAACATTCGATTTTGGCCACATCCGAGCAAAAACCGTTCGTTTTTGGCAACATCCAATTAAGACGTTTTTTGTGTTTTTTTTTATTTTTTATTTTCATTTCAAATCAATAAAAAGTACTGTAAAACGTAATATTAGCATGAAATTTTTTCATTCGGCTTAATTATGATAGTTTTAAACAGTAAAAACATGAATTTTTCCATGTTTTACTGCTTATAACTAATATAATTGAGTCAAATTGAAAAATTGTATGCTAATATAAGGTTTTACATCAATTTTGACTAATTTGAATTAAAAATCAAAAATAAAAAAGTGACAAAAAAAACCGTTCGATTTTGGCAACATTCGATTTTGGCAACATAAAATTTTCGGGCGTGTTGCCAAAAACGAACGGGGTCTGTATTTGTATTTTTTGATTTATAGTTATTATATTTGTCATATTTTTATTTCATTTTTCAAATTTTCCATAATGTTGTCAAATATTTGTCTAAGTTTTTATTTCGAGTTTTGGCATTATTACTAATTTGTTGTTATTATTTAGTCAATTTTTATAAATTTTTGTCAGATTTTTTTTAATTTGGTCATGGCTTTGCCATTTCAATGTCAAATTTATCATAGATTTGGTATATTTTTCTCATATTTTTGTAATATTTTTATCACCTTTGCCATATTTTTATTAAAGTTTTTGTCAGCGTTTCGTAATATTTGTTATTATAATATTCTATTTTTTTTTCTAAATTTTGTTATATTTATGTCATAGTTTTAGTAGTTTTTTTTTGCGTTTTTCAGTCATTAAAATTATTTTAAAAATGAGCGGAAGCCGCCGTATTGGATTTTAAGATGGCGTTTCATAGCGTAAGACTGCAAAATTCGACTGTTACTAATTGATTGAGTTTTTCGGAATTAACGCGGATTAGTTTTTTTTTGCGCGGTACGTATCCCTCGTTCACAGTTTTGTTAATTTGCAAAGACTTTTTCACGTGTGATTAATTTTTGCAACACCGAAGGTTTTTTTCAGTGTTGAACCGCTTCGCAATTCGCGTGCACTGTGGCCGGCCTTCAAAAATGAACTTGCGAAATTCATCCGGTGAATGAATATTTCGCTTCGCAGTTCGCTTCGCGCTCACTGTGTTCGTACCCTCAGCCGTATTTGATAGAAATCTCGCGTGAGCTTTCATTACGTCGAATGAAACAGAAACACCGAACCGAGAAAAACGCTTCTGAAATTTAAAGAGTGTTTTTCAAATCCTATTTTTATTCCTGCGCCAATAACCCTTCCAAAAATACGCAATATTAATGTAAACTAATTGTTTCAGATATTCCACATTATGAATTTAATTTTTTGCAATTTTTAGAGCTATTTTTTAATCATATAGGAACATACGACATATTCAAACATAAATCGTTCATACGTCTGAACACATTCGTCGTTTGGAGGGGAAATTTGTTTCATTCGTCTCTTTTCTTTCGTCCTTTGATTCGTTCAACTTGCACTTACGCCCAAATGTTTCTGATGCAAATACTATGGGAAATTTTCAATTTTCTCGGCGTAGTGGCTGTTTAATAAGTGAAATATCTAGTGTAGCGAAAAATTGGTGAGAAAATGCATAATGAAATGTGTGAATTTGGTGCGCCATTGGTCAAACTAGCTTGCTGCTGCTGATCAACTTTCTGTTGCCGACCAGCTGGAGGGGAAATTTGTCTCATTCGTCCTTTGATTCGTTCAACTTGCACTTACGCCCAAATGTTTCTGAGGCAGTTATCGGTAAATAAAATTTTCAATTTTCTCGGCATAGTGAATGTTAACTTGGTGAGTTGTCGAGTGTAGCGGTAAATTTATTAGTGAATGCGTAATAAAAGTGTGAATCGGGTGATTGGGTGACTAACAGCAGCAGGCTGCTGCCGATCAGCCTGCTGCTGTTAGTTGTTAGGTTTGCTGCTTGAGTATCGATTTAAAAACGCTTGAAAAAAAAAAAAGAATCTGAAATAATGTTCATTGCCAGGTTGATATTCTGATAACCTCTATCTTTATACACTTGTTTGCTCATGGAATCCATAGCGAATGTGCTAGGTTTTTCTTCCTCTGCACATTCGCCGTTTGGAAGAAGGGACGTAAGCAACATTGAAATTGGCAATCAAGGTATTGTTTCATTCGTCATTTTGAAAGTCTTAAATTTTATATGTTAAAAGGGTTTAAATTGATTGTTTTATCAATCACATAGGTAGATAATGTTATAATGAAGCTTTTTTAGTGAATATCACAGTTTTTCAAATTTTGTTTCATTCGACGTAATGAAAGCTCACGCGAGAAATATTGCTATTCTTGCATCACAGCATGCGAAACTACAACACGTGTTGTTAAAAAACTTGAAGGCCACAGATCTTGAAAATGTTTTTGTTGGCACCGCTGGCAACCATGGCCCGAACAGCGACGCCGCCGAACCAGTGAGCGCGGCGAAGTTCTGCCGCATTTGTCAAAGTGACAGAATCGACGGTTGGGGGCGAGAACAATTTTTTCAGTTAGTCGAAATTTTCCAAACGCAGTGCATTGTTGCCCAAAAAAGCGCTAATCTAAAATTAGCAAATTATTTGTATCGCGAGTAGTTTAGGTGGAGGAAAAATTGTTGTTTTCACTACAAAAATCGTAAGTAGTATGAATTTCTAAATTTATATTCATTATTTGACCGAAAAATATTGTTAATTCAGGCGAGCCTAGCAGCAGGCATTATTTGCAAGGTGTTCGGATAGGACGCACAAGAAGAAACCATTTAATGTAAGCCTAACTTTCTTTAAACTTTTCTTCACTTACTAATGAATAAATATCATTTTAGTTTTGAGCTACGGCTTGAGCATTGCTCCAAAAACCGGTTTTCTTTTCGTCCGAACACAAACTCAAAAATTAAATGAGTTCGGCTCAAAGGATGGAAAATGAGGTTAGGAACCATAACCTCCAACAAGAGCCCAATGCCGAAGCAACTGCCTATGATTGTGCTCTGTGTGATGAGCCAAACCATGTCGACCACCATATGGTCCAGTGTGACACCTGTCCGCGCTGGTTCCACTACACCTGCGCCGGTGTTACTGAGGAGATAGAGGACAAACCATGGAGCTGCCCTACTTGCTCATCCGATAAACAAGTTGATGTAGCCGGTGGTGAATCTCAGGAGGACATTTCGATCCTTGAGTCCCTGGATTTGGGTGCACGGAAGGATGCACGCTGGAAGCGGAACGAGGAGCAGCAAAAAGCTGCTGACGAACAGCACCAACGCGATTTGCTGTTGATGAGGGAGATGCAGCGGCGAAATTTTCAACGACAACTGCAGCGCGAGCAGCAGCAGCGCTTGGCGCAGCTCGAACTAGAACGCGAGATGCTGGAGTTGCGACGAAAGGCTGATGAAGACTACCAGGTACAGCGGAGGCAACTGTGGGGTACCTACGGAATTAATCCACAATCGCAGGGCTACCCAGGCACGATGAATATTCCACGGCACTCAGTTGGTGGTGAAGAGCAAATAAAATTTCCCGCTGGTCCACAATCGTACCCAGCATATTCGACACCGTTGTCCGGAAGTAATCCCCCTACGGTGCCGATGACACCACTGCGGAATCCAGGAGTGTATCCAACAAGAGCGGCTCCCAGCAATTCGAACGTACCGATCGTTCCTCATCCTCTCCCTACGTACCAGTTGCCACCTCCGCCTCCGGAGAAAATTGATGGCTGCAATCCTTCGAATGTTCCAGTGAATCTGCCAACCAGGCACAACCCGCTGCCAAATCGCGGTCTGCCATTAGGGGAACCAGTGAATCCAGAATCTTCCAGCCAACTCCGGTATTCGGCCACGCATCGCGTACATCAAGGGGGCCCAGTGGGTCCATGCGATCCGCCCAATCCGCCTCCACATTCGGATGCACAATGGCCGCAAGCACCTTTGCCACCTGTAGCCGAGTTGACCAGGGCACAGATCGCTGCTCGAAAAGGACCGTTCTGCAAACTACCGACCTTCAGCGGAGACCCTGAGGAATGGCCGCTGTTTTACAGCAGCTACATCAATGGAAACTTGGCGTGCAACTGGTCGAATTTGGACAACCTTGGAAGACTGCAGGAGGCTATTCAAAATCCCGCGCGCTCTAAGGTGCGCCACCATTTGATGCTGCCTGAAACGGTACCCGAAGCCATCGAAACACTCCGGAGGCTTTATGGGCGCCCGGAACAAATTATTTCTGCGCTTGTGCGCAAGGCTCAGAATGCGAAACCGCCATGTCTGGAAAATCCAGTAACTTTTTCGGATTTCGGAATCATCGTGCAGCAACTCACTGATCATCTGATTGCGTCCGGACTCCGGGATCACTTGGTGAATCCACATCTCATTGATATCCTTGTGGCCAAGCTTCCTGGTCAGACGCAGATTGAATGGATCCGCTACAGACGTCAGCAAGGTTTTTCCACTCTGAAAACCTTTTCCGATTTCATCACCGCCATCGGAGCCGATGCCCTAGAGTTGGAACACATCAACCGGATGCACGGTTGCAGCAAGGAGAGGCCAAAGCCAGAAAAACCGAGAGCCGACAAGAAAGTGAAGGAGAAAAGTGCTGAGGGTTACCTGCATACCCACATCGGAGAGTTCGAGGACAAGCGGGCACGCATAAAAAGAGAGCAGTCTGCCCCCTCCTCTTCCTCATCTAAGTCCGTACAGCAGCAGCAGACCCGGGTGCCATGCCACATTTGCAATCGCACCGATCATCGCACAAGGTTTTGTGACGACTTTGCTAAGCTGTCCTGGGAAGGTCGCGTGAAGGAAGTGGCCAAATGGAAGCTGTGCAAACTTTGCCTCAACGAACATGGCGATTCGAACTGTCGTTTCAAGCGCAAGTGCAACATCGGAAACTGTCATGAAATGCACCACCCACTACTTTACCCAACGAACAACAACAATCCTGTGGCCACAACTGATTGCAACGCTCACAGTGTCGACATTCAACAACCAGTGATTTATCGAATGGTACCTGTCCGGCTAAGTAACGGCAACCACTCGGTGAACGTAATCGCATTCCTGGATGAAGGCGCATCCTGCTCTTTGGTGGAACGTGACGTTGCGGATCAGATTCAGCTGGGAGGAGAACCACAACCACTTATCGTCAAGTGGACGGCGGGTATGACGCGCATGGAGCGCGACTCTAAGCGAGTGCACCTATCGATTTCCGCTATTGATTCGTCGGAGCAGTTCGTGCTGAAGAATGTGCACACCGTTGAGAGATTGAAACTTCCCGAACAGAAACTACTCTTCGCAGATGTCGCAAGGAAGTACCAGCATCTGGAAGGGCTACCTGTCTGCGACTACCGCTGCGATACTCCACGAATTCTAATTGGACTCAAACATCTGCACGTCTACGCCCCATTGGAGTCACGCATTGGGGCCCCTGGTGAACCGATCGCGGTTCGAACTCATCTTGGTTGGACAGTGTACGGGCCACAAAATTTAGCAGATACCTCCGAAATGTTTTCTGGTCACCACGACATGAGCCCGGCAGATCGCGAGCTGCATGAACTGCTACGTAGTCAATACATGCTGGAAGAAGCCGGAATCGCAGTTTCAGTTTTGCCTGAATCGTCGGAAGACCACCGTGCTCGTGACCTGTTAGAAAAAACCACCGTGCGAATTGGCCAACGCTTCGAGACAGGGTTGCTGTGGAAGGATGACAACCCTCAATTGCCCGACAGTTACCCGATGGCCGTGAAGCGGCTGAAAGCCTTAGAACGAAAATTGTCGAGAAATCCCGAGCTGAAGGAGAAGGTAGCAAAACAAATCGCCGAGTACCAAGAAAAGGGATACGCCCATAAGGCGACCTCTCAGGATTACGCTGACGCTGCTGCTGGTGCCAAGGTCTGGTACCTCCCTTTAAACGTGGTCCTCAATCCAAAAAAGCCAAGCAAGGTCCGCCTTGTCTGGGACGCGGCGGCTGCAGTCAACGGAATTTCGCTCAACTCGGCTCTTTTGAAGGGGCCCGATATGCTGACCGATCTGCCTGGAGTTTTGTTTCACTTCCGAGAGCGACCCATCGCCTTTGGGGGTGATATTATGGAAATGTACCACCAAATTGGTATACGACGAAGCGACAAGCAGGCCCAACGTTTCCTGTACCGGGATGAGCCAACTGATCCGCCGGAGATTTTCGTCATGGACGTGGCGACCTTTGGCTCTACATGTTCACCGTGTTCCGCCCAGTATATAAAGAACCGGAACGCAAAGGACTTTGCTGACGAATATCCAGATGCAGCAGCGGCGATTGTCGACAATACTTACGTTGACGATTACCTTGATAGCGCAGATTCGGTGGAAGAGGCAGTCACGCGAGCACAGCAGGTGAAGAAAATCCACTCGGCAGGCGGGTTCCGAATTCGCAACTGGGTCTCAAATAGTACCGAAGTCCTGGAGAAATTGGAGGAGCCGACGGAGCGCCAAGTAGTCCATTTCAGCGCCAACAAGACAACGAACATGGAGCGCATTCTTGGTGTGTTCTGGGATCCAGTCGAAGATGTCTTCCGGTTTTCGATCAAACTCCGCACTGATCTGGAGCCGTTCATGGACGGCAGTCAACGACCAACCAAGCGACAAGTAAGCGGCTGCGTCATGAGTTTTTTTGACCCTCACGGTCACCTTGCCCCTTTCACTATCCACGGGAAGCTGATAATCCAAGACTTGTGGCGCGAAAATTGCGGCTGGGACGAAGTCATCAGCGATCAAATAGCAGCCAAATGGGAACGGTGGATCAAAGCACTGCCAGAAGTAGAGGCGCTCAAGATTCCACGGTGCTACTTCTCTTTCGCGTCGCCCCAAGATCGCGAATCAATTCAACTCCACATTTTCTCGGATGCGAGCGAGAACGCTTATGGGAGCGCAGCATACTTCCGGATCAACATCAACGGTCAAGTACATTGTGCTATTGTTGCCGCGAAAGCGAAGGTGGCCAGGCTGCAGCATTTATCGATTCCTCGACTGGAACTCTTGGCGGCCGTCCTCGGTGCGCGACTGGCGCAATGGATTCTCGCAAACCATAACCTGTGCAACTTGAGAATTTTCTTCTGGACGGACTCGTTGACAGTCCTCTCGTGGATAGTATCAGACCATCGAAATTACAAACAGTTTGTTGCTTTCCGAATCGGCGAGATCCACTCCCTGACAAACATCAATGATTGGCGGTGGGTACCCACCAAATTGAACATCGCCGACATCCTAACTAAATGGGGGAATGGCCCCCAACTATCGTCGAATGAGCAGTGGGTGAACGGTCCGAACTTTCTGTACCTTCCGGAAGAACAATGGCCCCAAAGAGAGAAACCGACCCCGAATGTTGCCGAAGAGCTTAGAGCAATCCACAACTTCCACGATATTGTTCTACCTGAGCCGCTGATCGACTGCACACGTTTCTCACGCTGGCTGGTGATGGTCCGCACGATAGGATGCCTGTTCCGGTTTGCATCCAATTGCCGTCGAAAGAAGGAAGGTCAGCCGATCCAAGTTGTACCCGTTCCCGAAACATCAAAGCTCCGGAAACTAGTAATGAGACCCTTGGAACGTACAGTAGTCCCGCTTACTCAAGAGGAACATCGTCGTGCTGAAGGAGTTCTGTGGGCGATGGCTCAAAGTAAAGGATTTGGTGACGAGCTGAAAATACTGACGAAGAATCGTAACGTGCCGCCGGAGAAATGGATTGCCATCGAACGTGATAGTCCCCTTCACAAGAAATCTCTTCTTTTGGACGAGAAAAGAATCATCCGTCTGGAGGGTAGGAGTGCTTACGCCGATCTGTTACCATTCGAGATGCGGTTCCCGATAGTTCTTCCCCGGGAGCATGATGTCACATCGTTGCTCTTGCAGTTCTACCACAAACAATTTGGCCATGCTAACGGTGAAACAGTCGTCAACGAAGTTCGGCAACAGTTCTACGTTCCACACTTGAGAGCAGCAGTGAAACAGATAGAAAAGAACTGCGGATGGTGCAAAGTAAAGAAGTGTCTGCCGAGACAGCCGAAGATGGGTCCCCTACCTGATCAACGACTCACTCCTGGGCTGCGTCCATTTAGTTTCGTCGGCATAGACTATTTCGGCCCAATCATGGTCACTGTTGGGAGGCGATCGGAGAAACGATGGGTAGCGCTGATGACGTGTTTAACAACCAGAGCCGTGCACATGGAGGTGGTCCATAGTCTGAGCAGCCAATCTTGCATCATGGCCATCGAGAGGTTCACCGGCATCCGAGGCACCCCCTTGGAGTTCTTCTCGGACAATGGGACCAATTTCCAGGCTGTGAGCAAGGAGTACGGAAAGCTGGGACTGCAAATCGATACCGCTTGTGCTGATAGGTTTACTCGAGCTCGCACACGCTGGAGCTTCAACCCTCCCTCAGCCCCTCATATGGGAGGGATATGGGAGAGGCTCGTGAGATCAACCAAGGAGGCGATGAAGGCTCTGGACGACGGCCGACGACTAACCGACGAAGTGCTGCTAACCGTGTTGGCCAAAGCTGCGGAAATGATCAACTGTAGACCGCTGACGTACATTCCCCAAGAGTCATCGGAGGTGGAAGCTTTAACGCCAAATCACTTCCTCCGAGGTTTTCCGTCCGGGGAACATCATCAGGTGGAGGAAACGGCCAATCCTGCTGAAGCTTTACGGGACCAGTATAAACGAGCACTCCAGCTAGCGGACATCCTGTGGCAACGTTGGGTCAAAGAATACGTGCCCTGTATCGATCAACCAACGAAGTGGCACGCCGACAGCCAACCGGTAGCGGAAGGTGACCTGGTGTACATCGCCGATGGTAACAGCAGGAAGACCTGGGTGCGAGGCGTGGTCCAGCAGATCATCCCTGGACGAGACGGAGTGATTCGCAGAGCTGTGGTGCGTTTGGCGAATGGGAAGGAGCTGCGTCGTCCGGTGAACAAGCTTGCGGTGTTGGAGATTGGTGGTAAATCCAGTCAGGCGAAGGACCCTGCACTAGAGTTACGGGCGGGGGCGATGTTGGCACCGCTGGCAACCATGGCCCGAACAGCGACGCCGCCGAACCAGTGAGCGCGGCGAAGTTCTGCCGCATTTGTCAAAGTGACAGAATCGACGGTTGGGGGCGAGAACAATTTTTTCAGTTAGTCGAAATTTTCCAAACGCAGTGCATTGTTGCCCAAAAAAGCGCTAATCTAAAATTAGCAAATTATTTGTATCGCGAGTAGTTTAGGTGGAGGAAAAATTGTTGTTTTCACTACAAAAATCGTAAGTAGTATGAATTTCTAAATTTATATTCATTATTTGACCGAAAAATATTGTTAATTCAGGCGAGCCTAGCAGCAGGCATTATTTGCAAGGTGTTCGGATAGGACGCACAAGAAGAAACCATTTAATGTAAGCCTAACTTTCTTTAAACTTTTCTTCACTTACTAATGAATAAATATCATTTTAGTTTTGAGCTACGGCTTGAGCATTGCTCCAAAAACCGGTTTTCTTTTCGTCCGAACAGTTTTTGCATGGCGCATTCAATTTAAGGAACTGATTGTTATTTACAATAGGTTAAGAAAAAATAATGAAAAAAAATCAATGTAAAATTATTCAGCACGAGTTTCTTTTTTCGGTGTAAAAGTGCTCGAATGTGCTTGCGCGAAGCGTGCTCAACTACTAAACGCACTCGCGTACGAAAAAGCGCGCAAAACGAACCTTCAATGACAGGCACCAGCTGACGTCGCGACGTTTGAGTGCAGACAATGATGACGACTCGCATGCCTTTTTGTTGTGCTCCAATGGTGCCGAGCTGTGAAAATTTAAGTCCCTAATTTTATTATTCAAAATATGTTTCAGTGATGCACTTCTGAAATTTCCTTAAGTGACAAAAATTTATGCAGCAATCTGCCATTACCGGCCACTATTTGAATTTTATCAGATTGAGTGGCTCTTGAAGAAGATTAATCAAAAATGTCTCGTCACCGAAATGTTCGAACTATGAACTACGATGATGGTTTGTATTTTTTTTTTGTTTTCGGGCTGCTGTTCCTAGATTCATATAATGGAATTAATACTCTATATAATCCGTAGAATATGATGACGACGATGACTACCAGTATGGCCATTCGGTGGAAGACGATTGTATATCCCCAACAGATGCCTCACAGTGGCTTTACGACCGGGCCAAGGGTCAGCAAAGTATGTCCGCGTTTCTGGCCAACAACCGAGATATTGAAGAGGAAAACGATGACGAGTTGGAGGCGGAACGTACCAACTCCAAGAGTCTCAATCAAAGAAGGGATTCAGAGGTGGGGTTAAGATGACTACATGTTCCGACATTTCCAATTACTAGCAAATGATTTTTCCTTCAACAGTGCTATCAACTTCCGGAGTTGAACGATGAAGACCGCGCCCGGCTAGCATCCTGTATGGATGAGATTCGCAACATAGTGGGGGAGGTAGTTTCCGATCGTCAGCTTGTGGAAGCAATCATGAAACACAGCTACGATTTTAACCTGGCCCTGGACGAGGTGCTTAATCAGAGCAAAACACCACCAGCGGGTAAATCTGGCCGGAGTCAGCTTCCTGGAGCAAGCGGGTCGAAAGGTTCATCAGATCAGACGCCACCACTGGAAAAAGGTGACTATTATTTAATTTTTTTAGGTTTTATAGAGTTGCGCAATGTTGAGAAAGTTGGTTACAGTAATTTTATTTTATTCTAAATGTTCGTGAATGAACTATTGAAAATGAAAATGAACTACTGAAATTAAAAACGCCTAAATCATATGCAATGTACCTATCTTGATAATTTTTTTTTTGTTTCGACTTTTGTTCGTTATTTCTTTGAAATGGTAACTAGAATTGACTCAAAACGTATATTTCGTGTTAAATTTAAAAATAAAAGAAATTTGTTTCGTACAGAAATATGAGCACAATTTGAAAGTCAGTGCAAGACGTTTATTAATTTTATTAATTTAGAATAAAACTGCATAACTGAGTGCAACCTCGAGATTAATTTTTCTAAATCTTTCAAGAATTTGTTAAATGATTACAGTTAGTTTAATTAGGGACGTCTAGCTTTAAAGAAACACAACGAAGAAATACGACAATTACACCACAAATGCTATGCACTACCTTTTGAGAGATACACATTATTGTGAAATTCTGATACAGTGGGAACGATGATAAAAATGTAACCACCAGTCTCATTGTGCTCATTCATTTGTCGATTTTCTTTAGATTAAGTTGTAGATTAAGTGTTACGGTTAATTTCAATTTTTTTTTGTGTTTTCTATTCCTTCAATTTACTACAACTGCGACATCGAATCGGATTTTCTCGAACCGTGTTTCGACTGAAACATGGGTGCTGTGCTTGGATTCCTTATGGAAGGTAAGACTTTAAACTTCCAAACTTGTCTAAACTATCGAGTGCGAACGCATCCACATCAGCCTTCAAACTGCCTACGATTTGCTTCGCTACCTCAAAGTTGCAGCCTCACAGTAGACCCAACCTGAGCGATATGGTAAAGTGCAGGACACGCAAACAAGACTCGGATAGTCCCAAGTCTAGTGACGATGATGGTGAGGGCAAACCATCAGGATTAGTGCCTAAATTATCTGATCTGTCGCTAGCTAGCGAAAGTTCTCCGGCGGAAGGGAGCTTTTCAAATTTAGCTGAGTTAGCTCGGTTCCATTTGAAGAACAACAGCCCCATAGGCTCACCAATGAAACCGGCGATTGGTGGGTTCACTGTCCCCAATATTTTCAATAAACCATCCACAGGGCCTCCGCCTGGTTTCAGTGCAAAACCAAAACCCAAAGATCCACCCACCTTTTCCAAGAAAGATTGGATTATCGACCTGAAATCAGCACTAATCAAAGACAAATCTGAAGTAGCAATAAGGCGAACTGGTTCTCGCGAGAACAACGAAGACGAACAAATTCAGTATAGCTTCGTAGATTGCGACATAGAGGAAACGAGCAATCCGATAATTGATGAAAATTGCAAAATCGATTGCAGTGGCATACTGGATCAGAGTCTTGTCAACTGCACCAACGCCAGTTCCGGGTTGGGTCAGGTATTGTGCATGCGCTACCGGAAACGGAAGAAGCTTAACATTCGCCATGGATTTGTGCAACGATCGAATATTGTGTCCTTTCGTTTCGACATACCATCGCCCGATGACGTTATACTGAGGCACATGAGCAAATTCCGCAGGCAGTAACCAGCGTTCCAGAAATCTTATTTTGTCCGATCATTTTATTCCTTTAATTTCACCGATAATCATCAGTATAGTGTTTGTTTTTTTTTTAGTTTTAGTAATTGTATGAAACATTTTACCTGTTTTAATAGATTGCGATAAAATACAAGCATACAGCATTGTCGCAAACATAGGCAGCTGAAAGGCTTCATTCTCATTAGCTATTTGAGTTTAAGGTATTTTCCAAAAATCAGAAAAGAAAAACAACGCTCATCATGATTACTTATTACCAAACAGGAGATCCCTCTTCAGAGAGATTCTTCTCATAATATGGGTCTAAAAACATCTAATTTATCAACTTGTATATAGATATTTGGTTTTTTTTTTCAATTCAAATGGCGAACTTGTTCATTTGTACTGATTAAGCTCATTATACCTTATCCTAAAAAGCCCAACAGAAAACTTTTAAATTGCATCCGCTGTAGGAAAAAGCGGAAAGGGCCAAATGGCAAAACACCCTGTTTTTGAAGCCTAATTTTACAATTTTTTGCTTATCACTGATTTTGAAGCATCAGCATAGAAATTAAAATTTAATTTATCATTAACCTTGAATGCAAATTCTATTCAAATGCTATTCAACCAAAGTTCATATGGTAAATCGTTTAAGGAGTCTTTGAGGGTCTAATAGTAAGTTAAAATTTGAATAAAAGTGATGATGAGTTGAGGAACGTAGAAGTTTTGTGAAGCGAAATGCGAAGACATCATTAGGGGGAGGGATAAAAAAAATTTAACTTTTTTACTGGTTCATGTATCGGACTAATAAACAGGCCTAGCTTCTTTTCTGCAACGTCAAAAAAACCTGCCCACTGGTAAAATTAACAAAATACGGTAGTCAAATCGTGTGCAAAATATTTGGACCGCTAGCGGGGAGATATTTTGAAAAATTTCGAATTGGATAGCAAAACGAACTATCTAGCGGGCACCTGGCAGTTTTCCGGCCAGTAATTTTCCGTTGACAAGTCTCACCTGGATGTTCCGGAGATGAACAAGGAGAAAATTTTAAAATTCCGATATCTAGTACTTGAGGAAGCCTGCAAATCAGTCATGTTTCATAGCGATACAATACAATACAAATATACAAAGAAGACTGCCTCCATTTTCCCTGAATAGCACTTCAATAGGTCTGAAAAGTTGATTCTTTGTTGGTTGGATCTTAAAATGTGCCATTCATTACACGAAAACTGTGTTGGAGTGATACAAAGTCAAACATGGTTTTGTGTCGAATGAGGATATTTGTCATAAATTACGACCTTATTTAAAATTTAGTGTAATTTTGGAAGTCAAGTTTGGAAAGCTAGAAAACGTTATCAAAAATAGCTTTGATTTGAAAAAAAATGTGGTTCATTGTATACATTATAGATGGCGTACGTTGTGTCTAAAAATTAAAGTCGTAAAACTATCTTTTAAAAAACACTTTCAAAAAATCGATTTTTTGAAGCAAAACTGTAGAAATTATAGGCCTTTATCTCCTCCTATCTAATACTGCAAGAAAGCAAGAGCAGAAACTTCAAACGCGTTTTTCTCGAAAGCACATTTTTAAAGTGACCCCAACGTTTTTATTTTTTTGTTATTTTGGGGAGATTTTACAGATAAAAAATGGCAGATTTTTTCGTGAAAAATCGTAGTTTTTACTTCAAACAGCCACAAAAATTTCTTAATTTTTTTTTAAGTTAAATAAAAACGTTGGGGTCCAAAAAAACATCTATTAAAAATATTTTGCTCTGATTTTTTGACTTCAGATGATTCTGTGCTGAGATACAGTGTCCACCGCAAATCCTGTTTTCTAAAAGGCTTTCCTCGAAAGTGCTCCGTCACCGGTTCATTTTTCAATATTTTTCTACGAAAAAATTACTAAATGTTCTTTTAACAATGCTTTGTATAATGCAAAAAATTTGAATACATTTGTTTGAACGATAGCTCTAGAAAAAAAATCGTGAAAATGGTGTTTTTTTTACCCGTTAGACCCTACCCCCCCCCTTAAAGAGACAAACTTTGTTGTCTGTCGTTGTTTTTGGAACCCTACTGAGACAGTCTCAGCGTCTTTTATTTTATTCGAGATGAATTATCTCTCAGTATGGACTAGCCTTGAGGGTAGATTGAAGACCTTCTCAAAATCAGAAAATTTTATATAGCTTTAAGCACCCCTGAGATATCGCATCAAGAAGGTACAGTTCAGGCTGTATAGACCCTAACCCAGAAGAAAGCACGCAATTTCTTCTCCTTTTTTAATTGGTATATGGAAGCCCAAAGTTCAATCGTCCTTAAATTGAAATATTTAACACTCAACAGCAAATGCTGGTATTCTTCTGGATACTAATAACAATACTTAATAAAGTATCCATTGCTGCATAAAAGGTTTACGGGAAAAAGTAATAAGAGTGAGTAGGGATGAACCATCCTAAAGGATGATTTTATTTGAAATTCGTTTATTTCGAAGGGTGTTTTCAGGTGTCTGGAAGATTTTTATCCACTATCTGGAGGGGGTGGTTTTCCTGTACGATATTAAGTTATCTTCGGAAAAGAACCAAACTCCAACAAGGGAAGATCGTTGATGAATACCAAGAACATTAGTTGGCCCAAGTTGCTACCCTGTGGTACTCCCGTTGAAACGAATCTTTTACTAACTGAAGCTTCTTTTAAGAAAAAAAACATTCTTGACGAGATGTTAGATAGCTTTCGATTAGCCGAAGAGGCTGCCCTCGTAGTCCATGCCATACCAATTTTTGTAACAGCAAGACATCATCAATTGTGTCAAACACTTTCCTCAGGTCCAAAACAACCAGCAGGCATCAACATATTTGCGATTATCCATATCATATTACACATATCCTCCAAAACCATACTGGGGAGGGTTTATGAGGTCATATCTTGCTAAATATTCATTCATTTGAGCGACAAGTAACTTTTCAATGACTTTGTTCAAGACGGAGAGCGTTGAGATTGAACGATAGTTTAATACATTTGATCTGTCACCCGATTTTAAGATAGGAGTTACGCGGGTTAGTTTCAATGCATGAGGATTGACACCGGTTTCGATAGTTTCATTGAAGATGTCTGTCAGGATGTTGGAAAACACCAGGTGGTGGGCTTCCACTGTAGCTACGGATATATTATTTATGAGAATAATGGGAGTCGAGGTTACTGATCTCTAACAGGACAAAAATAAAGGGGGCGGATGCGAACGAATAGTATTGCACCGTTGAATATCTCTAGTGCTGACGATATTAGACGCCAATTGAGGTCCCACGATGCAGAAGCACTCGTTGATGCTGTTCGATTCTTGGGTTGGATTGGTTTATCCTTCCGCCAAACTTCAGCGTGATGAAGTTGTGGTCTTTGGACTTACAACCCTGGTCTTCATTGAGTATTGCTTTGGAGTTGCCGTTTGCAAAAGTCGAAAGTAATAAGTCTGTTTACAGTGACTCGGTCTTTTCCTACCCCGAAGCTTCAGTGTTAGGGCAAACGACACTTTACACTTCGATACAACTGGGCAATGAGTTCGCCATAATAATTGGCTTCTCAACTATGATTGTCTTGCTTACGCGCCTTACGTGCTTCATCTAGGTCAATAAGCTCGTAAGACTTGACCAGCTGAAGGCGAAGAACGTGGTGAGAGACTCTTCCCATGCCGCTGGATGCTAGAAGGGAATATTAATCGTCTTGCTTAGGCAGCAGAGAAGATGCTAGGTACTAGCTCCTGTATATGGTCATCAAACCAAAAAAGCTCTACGAGGTTGATCGTTCCTTTTTAGTACATTTGGCCAAATTCAGTCGTTTCTTTCTATACGCTCGTATTGGTATCATACGCCGGAAGTTGTTTACTTAAATTGCGGTAGTACAATCCCACTAAAAGTGGACTTTAGTCTTTCAAATTATGATAGAAAATATGTTTGTGCCTTGCAATTATTGATTTCTTTTATGCAGAATGATCTTCAAAAATCAGTTTGAATAATGCTTATGAGAATGTAGCCTTGGACGCTTTTCTTTTATTGAGCGAATTGAAGTGAGCAAACTATCCGAAGACTAACCCTTCAAGGTCGTCTCATTTGTCCATTGCAATTCAAGCGCTGATCAGCAATCATCCTTTTGTAATCCTATATAGGTATAGGCGATCGACTGCTTGAAAAGGCAGACAAATTGCAGGCCCAAAATTTCCCACTGGTGACGGCCAAGAGTTCTATATCAACTGACACAGCCAAACCGTCGATCCTAGTAACTCCGGCCAGCCGGAAAGCACCGGTCACGATGGGATTCGATATCAGCAGCCCCCGTGTTCAATCTCCTACGGTCTCGGGCCGTAACACTCCGGAGATTAGCGATGAAGTCAGACAACAGCATCAACAAGGACAGCTATTCACCCCCAAACAACTACCTCGTGAACCACAACGAAATGCTCAGGAGCTGTTCCAGAAGGAGCGTGGCTCGAGCAAGCATCACATCCACATGGTCGTCATCGGTCATGTAGACGCTGGTAAGAGTACCCTCATGGGTCATTTGCTGTGCGACACAGGAAACATTTCTCAGAGGATCATGCACAAGAACGAACAGGAAAGTAAGAAACTCGGCAAGCAGAGTTTCATGTATGCTTGGGTTCTGGACGAAACTGGCGAAGAACGAGAACGAGGCATTACCATGGACGTTGGATCGTCGCGATTCGAAACTCCCAGTAAACAGGTATATTTGTTGAACAATTCAGCTATGAAAGACGTACGATTTATTTTTATTTTCTCTTAGATAACCCTATTGGATGCCCCTGGACATAAGGACTTCATTCCGAACATGATCTCTGGCGCAAACCAGGCCGATGTGGCTTTATTGGTGGTTGATGCGACCAGAGGAGAGTTTGAAACTGGATTCGAACAAGGCGGCCAAACACGCGAACATGCTCTACTGGTTCGATCGCTGGGTGTCAATCAGTTGGGTGTCGTTGTCAATAAGCTGGACACGGTTAATTGGTCTAAGGATCGATTTGATGAAATTGTTGGGAAGTTGAGATCATTCCTGAAGCAGGCTGGCTTCAAGGATTCTGACGTGGTGTATGTTCCTTGTTCTGGACTCACCGGGCAAAACCTGGTGAAGGATCCTACTGATTCCGAATTGCTCAAATGGTACAAAGGACCCACCTTGCTGCAAGTGATCGGCAAGTATTTTGTCTCTACAATGATTTAAACAAAAAATAACCTTTCTTGTTCATTCGCAGATTCTTTCAAAATTCCTGAACGCTCTATCGATAAACCATTCAGAATGTCAGTTTCGGACATTTTCAAGGGTACCGGTTCTGGGTTCTGCATATCCGGACGTATCGAATCTGGAGTGGTTTGCGTCAATGACAGAGTGCTCGTGTGTCCCAGCAAGGAACAAGCTGTGGTGAAAACTATATCTATGGATGAAGTGCAATACTCGACCTGTTTCGCTGGCGATCAGGTTTCAATAACTCTGGCGAATGTAGATACGGCTAACATGGCCGTAGGATACATTCTCAGTGACATCTACCATCCGATTCCACTGGCAACAAGAATTCGTGCACGAATCGTGGTGTTCAACGTGAAAGTTCCGATCACCATGGGTTACCCGGTGCTGCTCCATCATCAATCGTTGATTGAACCGGCAACGATCTGTAAACTTAAAGCTCAGCTACACAAAGGAACTGGTGAAGTCATCAAGAAGAATCCTCGTTGTCTGGGTAACAATTCATGTGCCCTGGTCGATATCGAGTTTCAGCGGCCCATTTGCATGGAACGGTACGCTGATTTCAAAGAGCTCGGGAGGATCATGTTGCGGGTAAGTGGGGTGACCATAGCAGCTGGATTGGTGACTGACATTGTCAAATAGGTCAATCAATATTTCCAGGAAAGTTTGGCTTCACAATGTTTTAAAGTTCGACTGTTTACAATAAAACAAAAACTCATACATTTTGCATTGGCTTAAAATTATAGATGACAGTTCCGTTATTTTGATTGCCATAAAAACTCACCGGACCGACTATTGAACAGAAATTGCGAATGTATAACACCAGAGAACGTAAACAGGGTACGTTTGAAAAAAAAAATTAAGTGCGGATAAATAGCGCAAAAAATTATTCAAACATTAAATCAAGCATAGTTTTTATGCATCTCTTGAACGAAATTTTAGAAAATTTAGGCGAAATTTCAAGAAGGGAATAACATGTTCGTCGCTGTCTGTAGTCCTATCAGCATCGAAGTCTCCGAAGACTTTTGCTTCAGCGTCCTTCTGGTACCGCAGCTGGTATTTAGAACCACAATGCGAGTAATTCAAAACGAAAGTTGCCCCCAAATTACATAAAAACCTATGATTTCGGTTTTGAACAAGTTGTGGTTACAGATGACAGATGTTTGAAATTTTACGATGTTTTCGCAATAATAAATGGAAGATATGCTCCATACTGACTTACCCTCCAAAGCTGTTCGGGTCAATATGACCCAAAGCGCAAATTACAAACCTCTTCATCATCATTCCAATATAAGAACTGGGAATTTTGACAGACCAAGTATGTTCTATGAAAATGATGATCAAATCAACGACAAAAAATTAAAATTTGAGTTTTGAAAATCGGTTCATTGGTGAATAAAATACAGCTAAGCAATGCCAAAACTGGATGTCGTTTTTTTAAAGTAAGATTTTTTTCTACCGGAGGATCTGAGATAGCGGTCAAAACTTTCATTGGACCCCAAAACATCTATACATTGTCGGATAGCTGCTTTGGAAGGTTAATTACGTCACGAATTAAAAGATCTTATTTTTTATATTACATTGCCCAATTTCATTAAGAAAAGAGGCCTAGTTTACGTGTATCAGGTGTTAATAGCCGTGGAAATATAGGAGTATGGTTTTTTTACATTTCGTTCAAGATTTCAAGATAAATGAAATTTTAACCTTATTACCCTTGAATAATTTAAAGAATTCAAATCTAGAAGCTCTATTAAATAATATTCTACGAAATATGAAAACATAATTTTGAATATGAATGAAACTAATAATCAGCATATCATTTCCAAATTTTGATTTCAACTTGCTTTAAACGAATCGGATACTAGATATGTTGAGCCAAAACGTTCAATCCATACTAAACTAACGTATGCGAAATTCAATCAATATACTTCCAAATTGAACATTATATAAATATCTCCACAAATTTAAAAGGTTTGTCGTTTTTGAGCATTAACATTTTATAGAGCATTCTTTCACTTTGAAATATTAAACTTTTAAGCTATTTTTAATCGGATAGCAAAATGCGACTGATTTGGCCTGAATTATTCTGAATTCTGAATCTCAATTCTTTTTAGTAAATTTTCTCAACCTTATATTTGGATTCAATTCGAAAATTTGTATTAAAGTACTATGCTTGAATTAAACGTTGAATTGAATGTTAAATACACAATTAAAGATATTATTGAGAAATTCTATTCTTAATCAATAATCTTTAATTTTTGTTTTGGTATAAAAAGTCAAACCCTAACCTGGATATAAATAGGGTAAAGGACTTCATTTTTTAATTTTCCATTTTCAACTGATAAACTTATAAACCTACATGAATACATACAACAGATTTTAAACCTTTATGTTAATCTTCATTCAATCAAGTATTCACACACATTGATAGATATTTTAGTTTTAGAAATAAAACGCTTTAAAAAAATAAATAAAATTAAGCACATTACGAAAAATTCCATCTTAAACTTCACGCCTGTTGTTACATTTAGAAAAATAACTCATCAACTATAAACAATAACAAACCTATAACAATTTTACAATATTCTGCAAGTGTAAACTTATTTCATTTAGTAATGGGACAGTTACGAATGCGTGTATCTAAAAAAACATTCGTTCAATCAGATACCTTCTATAAAGCAGATGAGGGTAATTTCATGAAAATCCAAGTTAAAATTTAAAAATATATTGATCGTTTTTATAAAAAATATGTCTACTTTATTTTTGGTATCTACCATCGGCTAGCGCTAACTTTTTTTCTGTCATGACATGAATCAGTTTTTCCCACTTATACTTCGTCAAACCTGCATTTTCCGCTTCTTTTTTTAAAGAAACTGAGGGCAATTTGGTGGATTCAGCAGTTTCGAAATTAACCAAACTTGATTACTTTTGTGCCACTTAAAACGTTTTTACTGAAATGTCTACTGGCAAAAAAATAAAAAGTCTACTGGCAAAATCTGACAAACACGAATCAAAACCACCATGAGATTTAACTTAAAATATAATCGGCTAGTTAAGATTGTAGCTTGCGAAATATACATACAAAAGTATCTTTTAAGCTTTTTAAACAGCGAAAACCAAAGTTTTAGTTTTGTGTTAACAGATTATCACCGCTGGTTTTATGATCTTAATTGAATGATTATAGCATTTCGGTGAACTATACATTCTAATAGGAAGAATATCAAATGAAAGTAATGAAAATTATAGACGGATAGATTAGATTAGGAAGCATGAAAGGTGTTGAAAATGAGCCAAGAGCGTGATTTGAGAAAACTTTTTGCCGCACAAGACCATTTGTCCCACACCGTATTATTGTCTAGATTAAGAAGCAAAGTCGATAGGCTGACTTTGCATTGGTCTATACAATGATACCTGGATGGATCGAAGCACGTGTTTTTCGTAGCCCGATCGAACAAAAGGAAATGTACGGCCGGCTCAAATGAAGTTTTCTATTGCGAGTGCTGGTTCGATCGATGTGTAAGCTGTTTCATTTGGGCCGGCCGTACATTTCCTTTTGTCCGATCGGGGTACGAAAAACACGTTCTTCGATCCATCCATGTATTATTGTATAGATCAATGCAAAGTCAGCCTATCGACTTTGCTTCTTCTAGACAATAATACGGTGTGGGACAAATGGTCTTGTGCGGCAAGAAGTTTTCTCAAATCACGCTCTTGGCTCATTTTCAACACCTTTCATGCTTCCTAATCTAATCTATCCGTCTATAATTTTCATTACTTTCATTTGATATTCTTCCTATTAGAATGTATAGTTCACCGAAATGCCATTAATCATTCAATTAAGATCAAGTTTTAGTTTTGTAAAATTATTGTTTTTTTCCACAGGATTTCAATAATAAATAACTGAAATACAGGCAATTGTTAAAAAAAGAAACTTTAACACATTGCGGACCGAATACGAAAATACTCGTTGTTTTACTTGACGTGCATGTGAAACTCTAAAAAGCATAAGTTAATCAAACGTTATACATTTAAAATTCAAGACAAGGGTAACCTGCCTGTCTCCACGTTGCAAAGGACTGAGTAACCTCAACTACTCAACCAAGGTGAAAATGTGTAACAAGTTCAATCTTGACACGTACACTGTAAATTTTTGCCTCGGTTTCCAGCAAAAAAAAATTGCTGGAAACGTTCAGCAATCCAAATTTTTGCTGGAAACCAGCAATCGGTTTTCGAATTGCTGGATTTTTCAGCATTCGGTTATGTGCTTGTCATTTTTGCTGAAAAATCAGCAATCAGTTTTTAAATTGCTGGACTCTCCAGCAATTGATCTAGTTTGCTGGAAAATCAGCAATCGAGTTGTCAATTTGGAGTTTGTTTTTGTTTCGTACGCTGAAGTAAGGTGAGATTCTATTTTACGAATTTAGGTTAAATTAATATAATTATTTTATTTTCCTCTATAGTCTAGCAACCAGGCATCAAGGCAAGGGTAAGTTTTTATTGTACAGGTAGATATTCCATAGAAGATACTAATCAAAACTATTTTTACAGGTGGCGGATGATCAACACTTTGGCACAAAGCGGCCACCCCAGAGCCGGTGTTAGAAAGTGGTGAAAAAAAAGTTTTTTTTTTGAAAATGAATAAATCCCTTATTGAAAATGGGAGAAAATAATTGTTTTTATTGCTTATTGTATGCACAGCCAATATTAAACTTTAATTTTGAATTGAAATATAAATTTCATACTAAATACTGCCGGTTGTGTTGAAAGAAATAGCTGGTTTCCAGCAATCTGGATTGCTGATTTTCCAGCAATTTGAATTGCTGGAAACCAGCATTAACGTTTGCTGTTTTTTCCAGCAATTGAAATTGCTGGAAAGTCAGCGGGACAAAAACCAGCAAAATTTTGCTGGTTTCCAGCAAAAAAAAATTTGTTGTGTACAGCAGTGATGGTGGAAGCACAAGACAAGTGTTAATGCACTTGTGGAGCCGAGAAGTGTTCGTAAAAAACTGGTACCAAATGGTACTGGTACGGGTACTAAATGGTACTCCAGAAGTCTTAGTGAAATGAAAAGGCGAAGAGACAAACTGTATCATTCTTTTTAAGAACGAAATGTGAAAGAAGTTGGCGTAAATACACGGTAGTGAGAAATGAATACTCTCGTAAAATTAAAGTAATTTCAAGAGGAATTAGAGAGAAACAAATCCAATGGGAAATTCATGACAGTATTCGGGCAAGCTATAATAGCTGCTTGAATCAGATTATTCACAATGGTGGAAACTTTGTCAAATTCGAAACGATAAGTAGTCAAGAGTTTGATGGAATAGTGAACAATATGAAACTCACGGAGGGTATCGACAATGTTTCTCTAAAAGGTTTTAAAGATTCATTACCTATACTAGCAATTCTATTGAAAGATTTCATAAACACAAGTCTTCACACTGGCTGGCCGGATACGCTGGGCGGGACATGTTGCGAGAATGCCGGATGACTGTCCTGCAAAACAGGTGTTCGCCACGAATCCGGTAGGAACAAGACGAGCAGGGGCGCAAGGAGCGAGGTGGTTAGACCAAGTGGAGCGTGATCTGGCGAACGTGGGGTGCCCGAGAAATTAGAGAACGGTTGCCATGGACCGAGTGAATTTTAGGAATTATGTTCGTCAAGTTATGTCGTGAGACGGAATACTATGTAAATAAATAAACACAAGTCTTCGAACAGGGTAGTACCTAATACCTGGAAATGTTCAACAGTGATTCCTATTGAAAAACAGAAGAATGCACGAGAGCCTTCAGAAGAGCATTCGAGACAGAACTTGTAAAAGTGTTGGTGAAATATGGTATAA
>NC_073693.1:298228730-298249025 GCF_029784155.1 Uranotaenia lowii | reverse complement strand
TAGTTGAATTATTCAAAGGAATACAATGTATAAGCAACATTTGAATCTAATATAATAAGTAACTATAAACAATGAGATTACGTCGATACTGTTTTTTCTGATCAGATGATGTTTTTGTGTATTGATAAAATAATAATAAAGATATTGCACATTAGTTTATATAGTTTGACACACAAGCAATTATTTAAAGTATTAAATAAAGCAGTTGTTTTACTTGTTTCTCAAACAAATTGTGTGATGTTTTTTTTTTGCTAATCAATTGCAAACGTGCCATCGGTTTTTTTCCCTTCGCACGATTATGGCGATAAAGCTTAAACTAAATATAAGCTACCTAACAACCAGATTCTTCAACAAAGTGTGTGTGCATTTCAAATGCGTTCGTATCATTTCGGTTAAGACCGTGTTAAAGCAAAAAAAAAGTTAAGGAAACGAGATTTAGCCTAAAACTATGCAAAATATAACGCACAGAATTTGTGTATCTTGCAGTTTGCCAACTTTTCCAGATTCCCACGTTTCTTCCTACAAAACGTAATGACTATGATAGGTTGCGAACGTTCGCTTGCGAACATTTCTACCTTATAATAAGGACGATCTTCAACAAAACATAAAAAGGATATTTTTGCTCTTGCCGATATCAATCCAACCATCACACTCTACACACGTAAAATGACAATCAAGTGAATGCTCGTATCGGTTTTTCGCTTTTGTCAAAATTTCAAAGTTCCAATTAGCAAATACTTATTAGTCGAAAGTACAATCCAACAGAATGTGGTAAAACGGGGTTTAAAATAGGAGCACTCACTCGAATCCGATCATTTCTAAATCGTTTATCCTAACATCCAAAGTGCTCTTATTCCATCGCCTCTAGAGCATCTGTTTCATTTTTTTTCTTGTATTTTGTTTGTGTAGTTCTGCTTTTAGTTTGTTTAATTCTTTGGTTTTATCACTTTGTAAGCGGTAAGCACGCGCATTTTTTTTTTGTTACCATTATCCATGTGTTCTAGCTTATTTGTTGTCGGTCTGTCCTGCAAATCCGAACCAAGTGACATTGGGGTCCTAGTAGTGTTTTGAAGACGTGTTGGGTACACAATTGGCCACTCAATTGGACTAGATAATAGGCGAAAATAAACATTTGGTGACACATCCTTCCGGTTACGTGGCTTTGGAAATCACTCAACATTTTTGTTTTGTTTGCTACTTAACTATAAAATATAAAATAATTGTGTGCGACTGTCGGTTAAATTCGGCTTTTTTTGTCTTCAAAATCGGAACCACTTTGTTGGGCCCAGTGAGCACCGTCGCCATTTGCAGGGACCTCGTTTACTAGACTAGTATATTACGCTAGGAAGGGGAAGGTGCAACACACAGTGCGGTCCTCTTGCGACCGGCAGTGTTCCATATCCGTTTTTTTTTCTTCTTCCAAAACGAGACCAAAGCTTTAACAAACGAGCTTTCGCTCCGGTCCAAACTCGTGATTCACAAACGAAAAGCCGGCGAATTCCTCCTGGTTGATGCAGCGGATGATGTCGTTCGGCACCGGGGTCAGTACGGGATCTTCCTTGGTGAACTCGGTGTCGAAATTGAGCGCGTCGCGGGCACTTCGCTGCAGAGTTCATAAAAAAAGCGTTCAGATACAACAACTTTTAACCTAGATCGTGGAGCTAACTTACCACTCGTGGTCGGAATGGTGGACGCACTTTACGCTGCTCGAGCGCTTCCCAATCCATATCCTTGAAGAACGGATGGGTGCGGATTTGGTTTTCGCCATCGGCACAGCCCAACCGCTTGGCTGCATTCTTGGTCATGAATCCTACAAGAAAAAAATCATTTGTTTATCACTCGGTTTGCGCAAAACCATTAAAAAAACTCACCCTTCAAAATCGAAACGGCTTCACGGGACAACCACACCGGATAGAGCACGTCATCTCGGAGGATCGCTTCGAACAGATCGTCTTCATTGTCCGCCTCGAACGGTGGCTGTCCGGCCATCATTTCGTACATCAGCACACCCAAAGCCCACCAATCAACTGAGGGACCGTAGTCCAGTTCCTGCAGAATCTCCGGAGCAATGTAGTCGGGCGTGCCGCAGAACGTAGAGGTCAAATTATCACCGGTGATGCCCTCCTGCAATTGAAATCAGCTACGATTAGATGAATCCAAACAATAACTCAACAAGATCACACAACTCACCTTGCACATGCCGAAGTCGGCCAACTTGCAGTGACCCTCGGCATCGAGCAGAATGTTGTCCAGCTTCAAATCGCGGTAGATTACACCGTTCCGGTGTAGGAATTGCAGCGCCAGCGTTACCTCGGCTGCGTAGAACGCTGCCCGCGGTTCGTCAAACTTTCGCGCCCTCTGAATCTGGAACATCAGATCGCCCCCGTTGACGTACTCCATGACGAAAAACAGACGGTCTGGGGTCTGGAAGCACGAGTGCAGTGCGGTCAGGAATGGATGTTTGGCGGCCAGGGCCAGAATTCGCTTCTCGGTCATCGTGCAGTCCACGTCATCGTCCTGCAGGATCACGTCCTTCTTCAGCACCTTGATGGCGTACACCTCGTCGGTGCCCTTCCGTTCGGCCAGCATGACCTTGCCGAAAGAACCCTTGCCGAGCACTTTGATGAAGTTGAAGTCAGTCAGGCACGTTTTGCCGATCAGGTGGCCACCGCCGGCCGCCCGGTTGCTGTCGTCATCGTGGCTGGTCGTGCCGGCCGTTCCGCTCGATTTCGACGGCTGGCTGGACGAGGCCCGGCTGATCAGCGTTAGCTGCGAACCCTGGAGCGACGGGTCGATGTCCTGGCTGCTTTTGGTCGACATCGAGTCCAGCGAGCTGTCGTCGCTCCGCTCCGAGATCGATGAGTTATCACTAGGCGCTTGGTTTAAATACTGCTAAAAGAATTAACCGTGATGTTCAATATTTCAATTGCTTTTGTAAAAAGAACTGTTTCCTTTCACGCAGTGCAGGGTACATTGCTTAGCACGCCCTGCTATTCTATATTTTATGCATAGAAAAGTCACATGTAGTCATGTAGATCAAGACAAACCGCACGCTATCCATCGCCTCATAGTAGCAATGCCACTTTTACAAAACATTCATTTAAATCGCTATAATCTGACACCGAATTTTGAATGTAGACGTAAATGGTCTTTTTATTCGAAATATCTTTGATTTCAATAATTCAAAGTTTGATGTTGTAAAGACAAATATTAAAAATGTTCACTGGAATTGAAGTACGCAAGCGGAAATCTGTCAAGGGGCCTCTGCCATTTTCAAACCTCTCGAATCATTCTTATACATGTATTCGAAATGAATATTTGAATTTAGGTTATAAAACTTCACGATTAGCAATGAATCGTGTTGAGGATGACCGCAATATATTGTTGTTCCCAGCCCATTATGTTAGTCCAGCATGGAAAACAGGAACTATGTAGTTCAGCAGAATGTCACTTGAATTGGATTCCTACAAGGCGACCTTGAACGTTTTGATGTCCATGTGGAACTTCGAGCGAACTTTTTAGTTCTATCCGGAACTTCTATAGAACTTGTGTGTTGTTCGAGTTATGTCGAAAAATTTTCACAAGGTTTTTTTCATATTTGCTTAGAATTTTTTTAAAAGGCTTAACACATTTAAAAAGCTTAACACACAACCAAGTAGGAGATTTCTCGTTTTTTCGCTTGCCGCTACTCTACGAAGCAACTCCAATGTTACGAATTAAATATTTATTTATCTTTCAATAAAATTAAATAACAATATTAGACAGTGTAGAAATATGGGCCGATCGAGCTCATATTTTTTCAAATCGCATTCAACGAGGATTTTCTACCTCGAAAAACGTTCATTTCTAATATCTTTCTTAAATTTTGATTTCTGATTTCAGTCAAATAATCTAATATCTACAAAAATGCGATTAGTAAAAAATAAAATTAAAAACAGTCTAGAAACAGATTATAACTTCCTACTGTTGAATTTGTTTCTAGAGATTTTCAAAATTGGATTGTAACGGGAATATCAGCGACTTATAAACAACCCATGTTCAAATATGTTTCTTGTTTGAACAGCAATATAAAAGAAACGTTTTACAATGAGATACAAATGTCACTGAACAAAAATTGATATTTAGTTCGTACACTTACGTTGAAAGCAAGAATAATTTCTTTCATATGGCCTCATTTCAAATAGACGTTTTTAACAACAATGAATCAGAAATCAGCCATGCTACAGAGGTATCGTACTCAGCTTTCATCAAATCTCCATGTATGAAAATTTTTCAAGCAAGTTTAAATCTAATTGAAAATAGAATCGTAAATTAGGAAAATCTAAAAAAATTAAAGTAATTTAGAATTCAAAGCGAGAAACGGCGCCATGGCCTAGGACAGATGAGCGAAAACGGAGAGCTGCTTGTAGAATTTTGTGGCAACAACAACATGGTGATCGGTGGATCGCTCTTCCCCCATCGACCAGCACATAAGGTCACTTAGGTATCCCGAGATGGCCGAACAGAAAATCAAATTGACCATATCTGCATCAGCCGAAAATGGAGAAGGAGCCTTCTTGATGTCCGCAACAAACGAAGCGCAGACATTGCGTATGGCCATCACCTCGTCCTTGGTGAAATACGACTGAGAGTTGCGCGTGTCCAACGGCGCGAGGAGAAAGTCGGGTGTCGATACGACATCCGCCGGTTGGAGAATCCAGAGGTGAAAAGGGCATACGTTGAACAGCTAGAATCCCGAGCCTCGGAATTGCCGACAGACGGAACAGTCGAAGAACAGTGGTGTGGAATCAAGAATGCCTTTATCACGACGAGCCATGGTACTCTCGGTAAAGTTTGAGGAAGAAGAAGTGAATGGATGTCGGATGAAACTTGGATGATGGTCGATGATCGGAGAAAGGCGAAAGTCGGAATTGAGCAGGCAGGTACCGGGTCAGCCAAAGCAGCCGCCCGCTTACGATATGCGGAGCTGGAAAAGGCAGTTAAACGAGCTTGTAGACGAGACAAGAGAGCCTGGACAAACTCCCTAGCCGAAGAGGGAGAAAGAGCCGCCGCCAATGGAGATATCCGATTACTTTATGACATCTCTCGCCGCCTCAGCGGTGCAAGGACTAATGCAAGAATGCCGCTAAAAGATCGAGCAGGTCAGTTATTGACCGATCGAACAGATCAGCTCAAACGATGGACTGAGTACTTCGAACAACTCTTCCGAGTCACGAATAGCGATGGCCAACCGAACCCGCAGCTCGAAGCGCCAACAGTAAGCCGCATAAATGGCGTCAACTCGGAAGCGCCCTCGCTGGCTGAAATAGAAGCGGAAATCAAAAACATGAAATCCAACAAAGCACCTGGGATCGATTGCATCCCTGCTGAAATGCTGAAAGCCCTGTCAGCACAAATGCTGCACCGTCTTTTCGCTGACATCTGGGATACTGTAACATTCCCGGCCGACTGGATGCAGGGTATCCTCGTAAAGGTCCCGAAGAAAGGAGACCTGACAGAGTGCGGTAACTAACGTTGATCTGTACTACCCTCAAAGTACTCTGCAAAGTGATCCTGAACAGGATCCAGGAGAAAATCGACGCTACACTCCGACGGCAACAAGCTGGATTCCGATCCGGACGATCATGTGTGGACCACATCACAACGCTACGAATCATACTGGAACAAATCAACGAATTCCAGGACTCTCTTCTGCTGGTGTTCGTTGATTTCGAAAAAGCATTTGACCGACTTAACCATGAAAACATCTGGGCGGCTCTAAGGCGGAGAGGAGTACCAGAGAAACTAGTCCATCTCATCGAAGCACAATACGAGGCATTTTCGTGCAAGGTCTTGCACGACGGTGTCTTGTCCGATCCAATCCCGGTAACTGCTGGAGTGAGACAAGGATGTATCTTATCACCGCTACTTTTTCAAATCGTAATGGACGAGATTCTGACTGGATCGATTGACTGTGCACCGAACCGATGATTGCCGTGGAATCCTTCAACAATGGAGCAACTGAACGACCTTGACCTGGCTGATGATATTGTATTGCTCGCCCAAACACAACCGGACATGCAGAGCAAACTCGACGACCTCACCGAAAGTTCCAAGGCAGCAGGTCTCAAAGTTAATGTCGGAAAGACCAAGTCGATGGAGATCAACACAGGAAATCCCTCCAGTTTCATGGTAGCTGGGCAACAAGTTGAGAAAGTGGAGTGCTTCCAGTATCTTGGTAGCCAGATAACGCCTGATGGTGGTACCAGGAAAGACATCGAAACCCGGATCAGAAAGGCCCGTTTCGCATTTGCGAGTCTCCGAAACATCTGGCGGTCACGCGAGATCTCTCTACGAACGAAAATCCGAATCTTCAACTCAAACGTTAATTCCGTATTGCTGTACGGGTGTGAAACTTGGTGCACATATGCGGTAACGACGCGAAAACTGCAAGTATTTGTAAACCGCTGCGGAATATCATCCGCGCTTGGTGGCCTGGCAACTGGATCTCAAATGAGGAACTACATCGCCGGTGTCATCAAAGGGCGCTAGAAATCGATATTCGGGAACGTAAGTGGAGATGGATTGGGCACACGCTGCGAAAAGATGAAAACGAGATTTGCAGAGAGGCGCTAGATTGGAATCCAGAAGGACATCGATGAAGAGGCAGACCCAGAAACTCGTGGCGGCGAAGCCTAGCCGCTGAAATCCGAACTGTCGACGAGAATCTTGACTGGGACCAGGTGAAGACGCTGGCTCTGGATCGTCAACAGTGGAGGTCTTTTACCATGGCCCTATGCACCGGAGGATCGGCGCGGGATCATTAAGTAAGTAAGTTAAAATTTTTCAATACAATTCTCATGGGATGATTATGGAAGAAAATAAAAGCAAATTCATACACTTTATGTATTAGGAAATCAAAAAAATGCAAGATGTCTGGGGTTCTGGAATTTGAAGCTTCAGATGCTAGCGTTCATTGTGCAAGAAACTGGAAGAATCTAGGCTGAAATCAGGACTTTGAAGAATTTTTTTGGGAACGATATTTCAAATGAAATATCTCGAAATTTGGGTGGGTAGGAAAGCTTCGCAAAAGTTATATTATTTTTCTATGATTCGAAAATCCATTAGTACGATCGGAAAATCTGCATTCTTATATTAAGTAACCTCATATTTAAAAGAAAAAGCACCCACTATTTCAGATGACGTCAAAATGATCGTGTAGAACCAGTTTTCTTGTATAAACTTAAAATATCACCTAACCAAAACTATCAAATCAAGGATTGAGTATCATATCCTCTGGCAGAGTCGTAGGAAGGACTAGCTCATGGGGCGGAAGGGGGGATTTTGGTGGCCAATTTTTTTCTATGACGTTTTTGCTCAAACAATGTAGGTAAGAACAAAAAAAATTAAAATATAATTTTTATATACTATTTGATTATTCATTCTTAAGTTCTTTTACATAAATAGTTTTTCGTGTTAAATATAAACTTTTGCAAATTCATCCTTAAATCTTTCAAATGATGATTAGGATTTGTATAAGGATTCCTTTAGTAACCAAAAAGGAAACTTACTCTTAATCATTATTTTTGCATCGAAAAACATAACCAGATTTTGAATCGTATTTAAACCTCTCGAAAATTCGTTTATGTTCATTCTAATAAATCTAGCTTGAGAAATTTCATATTTAGGCGACAAAATTCGAAATTATGATGATGTGATTTGAGTTTTTTTTATATGATTTTCCAGAAAAAAAAATGTGAATGAATCCGGAAACAGGTCCGAACCTTTCCCAATTTGTTTTTATCAAATATCTAGGCAAGTCCAGGTTAAACCGGGTAATCTGGTCAGCTTAATTTTGCTTATTTGATTTGAACTTACAACAAGTTTTTTTTCTTAAGAAAGCTTTAAATTTCGTAAAATTACCGAAAATAAATCCAATTTTCAAAGGAAAAACTAAAGAATCAAATTTTGCGGTTCAAATCTGATTTTTGCAAAGGTCCTAGTTAAAGATTGTAGTTTGAAATTAGGTTCTTGAAAAAACTTTAATATTATTTTATTAACATTATAAAATAATATGCCAAAACATTTGGAATTCCCTGCAATTTCTTTAAGGGAAGATACACGTTTCTTTATCATCAATTACTTTTAATTATAAATCAAATCCTGAGAATGTTTTTTTTAAATAACTTTTTCACAAGACAAAACTTGCAAAATGAATTCAAATTCTACTTAATTTTTGTCATTTTCAGCTGAATTGTGCATACGAATTAACTTTGGTTTAATTGTAAAAATGAACTAAGAATCAGAATTATAAGGCTGAGATCTATTGCTATTTAAATTCCTTACCGAAATAGTCATCTTGATAATTTTATTTTAATTGTGGAACTCATTTACGATCTGAATCTGAATTTTAAACCTGAGATCGAAATTTAATGTTTCAAACTGTTTCAGATTTTCAATACGGGTTTTTCAGTGTACATAAAAATGGTTTCTGAGTTTAGAAATATGAGCCAATAATTTTAATCAATTTCATAGCCCGCAATCAGGAATCCTTAATCATAATTCGGATATTTTGGGTTTCATTATAATTATTCTTTATTCAAATTATGTTTTTCTGATCCGACTTGCAAATCTAAACAAAAATAAAAAAATTCGAATGATGAATCTATATCGCCATTTTGAAGCTTTGTTATGTTTGAAATTTGCATATGATTTATAAGTTTTTTTTTCATATTCAGAAGAATGTTAACTAAATGTAAAAAATGCGTATGAATGGTTCAATTTTTTTTTTCGAAACATCAAGTCGCTAAATCAACCATATTTAAAATCTTGGGGACAATCGAAGATCTCGGCGCAAATTGTTGGGTAAATTTAAAATATCCCCGTAAGGGTTTAAAATTCCCTAAAAATGTTTAAAAAAAAACTTTTGGTGCATTTTTTTAAAAGATAAAATTGCTTGAAGTTTCATTACTTTTAGTAAACAGTTTTGTCCGAACTGTACCTCACCGTCGATTTTTGGCCAAAGTTTTTTTTCAAGATAACACCAGATCTCATCGTTTCATGCATTTCTAAGTGATTTGGCCTCAAAATTAAAATTACAATTTTACGGATTTGGTCCCTCTTTGGAGATTTTTTAAATCTTTATGTGATTTTTGACCAAAATGCTTTTGTTTCGAGATAACATCAGATTTTGATGTTTGATGTGTTTTAAGTTATTTGACATCAAAAATTAATGATTTGTTTCCCCCCTTTGGTGATTTTTAAAATTTAAAAGTCGATTTTTGACCAATAAATTTTTTTCAAAATAACGTCAGATTTCGATGTTTTGTGCATATTTAAGTTATTTGGCATCAAAATTAACATTTCAATTTACTGATTATCTTGGGTTCCCCCCCTTGATGATTTTTTAGTGTGAAAAACCGAAACTTTGAGCGCTCTGAAGCACCTCTCATTTAAGTCCGACTGAACTAAATTTTGCACAGGTAAGCTTTTTTGGACAATCGGGAGAAGTAGGCGATGACTTTTGCCACGAATTTTTCTTTCCGTCCGCGAAAGTTTTACAATTTTTTTTATTTTCAGTACGTAATACAGTCGGGGATTAACTAAAAGTGGCTTAATGTGAAAGCTGGAAGGAAGTGCAGAAGTGTCCATCGGAATTTCCGAAAATTTAGAGGGGAATAAGTGTTATTTCATAAAAAGATTTGTAAAGCGGGTCTGGGGTTGTAACATCATAAAATAATTGTGGAAAGCCTCGAACGTATAGGGTGAAATTTGCTCTTTTGATGTGTTTTATTTGGCCCTTATGCGGTCTACGCAAATGTATTTTTTCTGTCCTCGGCTTGCTTTTTTTTCCTGCGATTCACCTGTAGAGTAGAGTGGGGCAAGAGTACGCAGGCGGAAAGAGTACGCACTAGGCTTTTACAGTAAACCACAACACTGAAACTAGCCACACTGTACCGGTTTGAAAGGTCATCGATTCAGCTGATCATACGTGTTTTTGTTCGTCGTTTGGTTCGCACACGTCGGAGAAATGAATTAAGTTCTAGTTTTCCCAATTTTTATGTAATTTTATGCGTATTTGGAAACATTATTACGCTTCGTGGAAATTCGCTAATCAAATCTGCATACGTGACAAAGGACACATAATCAATATAGATTAAAGCTGTGGAACACTTAAGCTAGGATAAGATCGGTATATTAAGCACTTTTAGCTTTTTTCACAAATGGTCGTAGGGGGCAAGAGTACGCAGATTTGGTGGGGCAAGAGTACGCGTTGGTTTCCTTCGTCTTTTTGATAGCATTTGGAAAGCTAACCCAAAGAATAATCATGTTTTCAATAATCAGGACGTACAAAGGAAAACCAGCCGGGAGATTTTCTCTCCGGAGATGCTGGAAAACGCCAGGCAGCGGTTGAAGGACGGAGAATCGAAGCGCCGGATTGCTGAAAGCCTATTGCCGAAACAGCAGGTCAAACCGAAGCGTTATGAAGCTCACGATCCACTGCCTTCAATTTCAGGGCGAGTGGAATCCATTGATTATGAAAAACCACTGAAGCTTCGAAACGATCATATGTGACTCCTGCAGTGATTCGACCACTTCCGAAGCGTAAGGACCTTCAACAAAGCCGGAAGAAAGGCCAAAAGTCTGAAATCATCACGAGCACTCCCGTCAAGCAAAAATTGGAATCCAATCTTCAACAGAAAAAGGCAAAACCGCCGGCGCAATGCAAACTTACAAGTGAAACAGACACTGCAAAAGGAACCAACACGACATTGAAAGAAAAGCCTCCTAAAGGCTCTGAGGCTCCAAAAGGAGCAAAGAGACCACGAAAGGCAAAGCTGCTTAAAGCTCTTTTACTTCTGTTTGTTTTTTTTTTCTTCGATTTGATTTTATAACAGAATCCTTGATTTTCAGTTTTTAACCCATGGAATATGAATTCACTGTTTTATTTTAACTATTTTTTGTGAAATAAAGGTTTTGTTTTGTTTAATAAACGATTATAATGATTCAAGACCTCACTTACACCGGACCAGAATAAAATACAATGAGCTTATTTTATGCGTACTCTTGCCCCACCTCATGCGTACTCTTGCCCCACTGGTGGGGTAAGAGTACGCTTTGGTAGTTTTTGAAAAATATGATTTTTTATCAATGTTTACAAACGTTATCAAAACTTTTTGCGTCATACAATCAAGGTAAAGAGCCTTACTTTAATTTGGTTTAATTACTATGATCGATACTTTTTTCTTTAAAGAGATACAATAAGTACACAACTAAGTGCGTACTCTTGCCCCACTTTACTCTACCTATCCGAATGTTTATAAGGTTAAATGAATCTAAACATATCTGCTCTGATTCGTTTACATTGCAACCTGAAGCCTACTCCCGGTCTTCTGAAAAGGTGGTTCTCAAATGTGAAGTATAACACTCAACACAAAAACATCGGTGAGATCATTTCTTGTATTAAATTGCAAGAAACATTATATTCATTCACCATTATATACAAGTCGATCTTTTACTAGAAAGGCTAAGATGAAAATTTTTATATAGGTAGTTAGACGCATATATCAATATTATCAACCTTAACCAATCAAAGATGTAAAACATTCATAATCATAATCACATGGCTCTTTTGACCATGTGGCTATGATTGGGCGAGACTTATTGACAATGAAAGTACCCTCGGAATGTGCGGCTGCCATTCTGAAATGTGTTTCTGGAATTTCAATAGAGCTAACACCACCAGCACCCGCGATTGAGCAATTTTAATCAAATGGATTAATTTAGTTTCTTTTGCGTAACATATCTTCCTATGTCCAAGCGCTCAGAACATAAGCTTCATAATAACCATTGGAATAATATCATTCGTTGAACGTTTATGTGCCAATCAAAATTGAACTAATCTTCGATAACGTTTTGGAAAGTCATAACAATCTTCTGTTATCAGCGATTCGAAGTGGTAATAAATTTGCAACGTTCACCCTAAGAACAGATGTGAAAACCCAGTGTGATTCGCTCTTAGCGCCCCCTTCCCCAACATGACGAGGTGGCCGAGAGGTTAAGGCGTTGGACTGCTAATCCAATGTGCTCTGCACGCGTGGGTTCGAATCCCATCCTCGTCGAGGAAACTTTTTGATTTTATTAATTTAATGGTTTTTTATGATCAATCAATCAACTCCAACTCACCTTAGATCTACGTGGTGGTGTTTTATCCATGGTGATGCCAATCTCGTTCAGCAGCTCGGCCAGCTGCTTCGTGTTGATGCCACAGTTGTTGGCCACGTTGCCCTCGCAGCGCCGGTGGATGTTCATGTTGCAGACCTCGCACTTCAGGCCCTGCCGGATGATGCCGTACAGCAGCGAGCCGCAGTGATCGCAGAACGTCAACCGCTTGAACGAGTGCACTGAAAACCTATGTGGTATATTTACATTGAAGCGCTGGGCCGCATCCTGGGGCGTCGGCTGGGCTTGTTGCTGCTTGGAGGAGGACTTTGAACGGATTAGTTTTAATCGGCTGAAATTTTTGAGTCAATAATCAATGGCAGGAGTATTATACATACCTCATCTTTCTTCTTTGGACATTTGGTTACGACTGAACTATGGCACCTTTTGTGAACGACGCACGTGCAGACTGCAACGAGAATTAGCAGGGGGATGTTTAGAGTTCAATTGACGATGCTAATGCAAAATTTGCACAGGAAAAAGGGGAGCACTTGTTGCAGTAGCGTCACAGGAAAGAAAATTAGTGGCGGTGAAAGCATTTGAGAGAAGTGAACTGGGAAGTGTAATGCTTAAAAAATTTTGTCTGAAAACTGACTGTTTGAAACAATTCGGGACTACTATCTTCCTGCAATTGTATGTGAGCACCTGATATACCATAAGGTCCAAACTGTGAACAACTACTGTTCATTTCTGTACATTAAGGTACACCATTATATCACTGGTTGTAAAAAGGTGCAGACGAGTTAATGATCTCTTGAGTATTTTGAAACTATTTTGTGCTTTACTAAGATTTAAGTATGAAAAGTAGAACCGTTAAAAAGCTTGTTGACACCAATAAAGGTGTGATGAAGGACAGTGTAGGCAGGTGTATGAAATCGAAGGCAGGGAAAACACAACATACATTGCGACACAAAGAGAGAGAGAGAGAGAGAGAGAGAGAGAGAGAGAGAGAGAGAGTAATAGAAAGCGACATCAAACACTGTGAAACCGGATTGGCGCTTACCTTGGCATTGGTATCCTTGTTTGCCTAGCCCCCTGTGTGGTTGTAAATTTAAGGAAAGAATTTTACGGAAATAACGGTTAATTTGATGTTTAAAAAAGTGCAAGCCAGGCACTATTTTCCCGTATGTTTGGATAACGTGCCGCTATTAAGCCTACCCCCATTCTGATTCTGCACATTTTGAGATTTTGAAAACGCAAAACAAACGAACAGAATCAGTAATCAACAACAAAGATAAGGAAAACAAGAATGCCACTATTCCTGATTATTTACATAGCTTTCTGAACAAAAAAAATCAAATGGTTCTAAAATTAAAGATCAAATAAAAAAAGGAATTCAAAATTAAATTCACTAGGTATCGGATCGAGAATAAAGATCGAAAAATATAATCTATATATATAAAAATGAATTTCTGTCTGTCTGTCTGTCTGTCTGTCTGTCTGTCTGTCTGTCTGTCTGTCTGTTCCCTATAGACTCGGAAACTACTGAACCGATTTGCGTGAAACTTGGCATGTGGGGGTATTGGAGGCAGGGGAAGGTTCCTATTGTGGTTTGAGACCCCTCCCTCTCTTATAAAGGGGGGGAGGGGCCTCCAAAACAAAAGACAATTTTTTGCATAACTCGAGAACCAATCAAGCAAATGGTATCATATTTGGCATGGGGTGGTATTTGGGAACGAGGAATATTTCTTTGAATATTTGGTACCCCTCCCTCCTTTTAGTGGCGTGATAGGAAGGGGAGGACGGGGGCCACCCCTCAATTTTTCATATAACTCGAGAACTAATCAAGATATTGGATCCAAATTTGGCATGGGAAGGAATTTGGATACAACAAATATTCCAATGATTATTTGAGACCCCTCCCTCTTTCCAGTTGAAAGGGGGAGGGGCCTCTTTCTTATTTTTTTTATATAGTTCAAAAACTAATAAAGCAAATGGAACCAAATTTGGCATGGGATGGTATTTGGATACGAAAAATATTTCTATGATCACTTGAAACCCCTCCCTCTTTCCAGTAGGGAGATATAAAGGGGGGAGGGGCCTCTTTTATAGTTTTCAACATAACTAAGAAAGTAATTAAGCAAATAGAACCAAACTTGGCATGGGCGGGTATTTGAGAACGTGACATGTTCTAATGATTGTTTGAGACTCCTTCCTTCTTACAGCGGGGAGGAAGGAAAGAGGGAGGGAAGTTTCATACAATTTTTACTGCATAACTCAAGAACTACAACAGAGAATGGAACCAAATTTGGCATGGAACGATATTTGGGTACGAGAAATGCTTCTATGAATATTTGGTATCCCTCACTCTTTCGAAGAGGTGGATGAAAAGGGGGAGGCGAGGTTTCCCTTACAATTTTCAGTATAACTGAAGAGCTGATCAAGCAAATTGAACCATATTTGACATGTGCGTGTATTTGGATACGAGAAATGTTTCTATTATAAACTGAAGCCATAGCTTTTAAGCGGTAAGATATAAAGGAAGAAGGGGTTTTTTTTTTTTTTTTGTAGCGGTTTCCATTTTTTTTTGCATAACTCGAGAATTAATCGAGCAAATGAAACCAAATTTCATCATAATCATCAAAAATACTTTTATGAATATTAAGTTATCATCCTTCTATTGAAAGAAGAGCACGGAAAAGGAGGATGGTACTCCATTTCAAGTTTATACATAAATCAAAAATCTACTACTTAAATAAAACCAAATTGGGCATAACATGGAATATAGGAAGGGAAGGGAGCTTACATTTAACTTTTATTTTACAAAATCCGAGAAATGGACAATACTTAACATGGAAAATCATTTTGGTATGAATCTATGATTATTTGACACATCATTCTCCTTTCAGTGAGAAGGTACATGGGAGGAGGGAGGTGAACCCAATACAATTTTGTTAGCATATGTTCTCAATTTATGCTTACGAAACCAACAAAAGGAAACAAATATGGCATGGAAAGGTACTTGGTTACGAGATATGTTTCTACGATTGTTATAGACTCTTATGCTTTACAGTGTAGAGAGGGAAAGAAAAAAAGGGGCTCCATACAATTTTTGTTGTAAAGCTTAAATACTTATCAACCAATGGAACTATATTTGATATAAGAGGATTTTTGGGAACGAAAAAAATGTTTATTAAAGATTACAACCTCCATTCAGCAGGTGGTGAAGGGAAGGACAAGGGGGGGGGGGCTCTCTAATCAGTTTTTTAGCATAAATCCAGAACATATCAAGCAAAAACAACCATACTTTATAAGTTAGATTATTTGCGAACGATTAATTTGGGACCCTTCTTTTTTAGGGCAAAACTTAAGGAAACAGATGAAAATTATCAGATCTTTAAAACGAATTTATAAATCAACATTCAGAATATAAGTTATGGTTTGTGTTGCAATTTGAAACTCCAGCTGAAGCTCTCATTTTATAGTGGTTGCTTATTAATTTCGTCATAATTTGATTTAAAATAATACCAAAACCAATAAAAATTTGAATGATTTCTGAAAATATCATTTGATTCTGAAAGGTGTAGCAAAGCCCACCGGGTCAGCTAGTCTATATATATAAAAATGAATTTCTGTCTGTCTGTCTGTCTGTCTGTCTGTCTGTCTGTCTGTCTGTCTGTCTGTTCCCTATAGACTCGGAAACTACTGAACCGATTTGCGTGAAACTTGGCATGTGGGGGTATTGGAGGCAGGGGAAGGTTCCTATTGTGGTTTGAGACCCCTCCCTCTCTTATAAAGGGGGGGAGGGGCCTCCAAAACAAAAGACAATTTTTTGCATAACTCGAGAACCAATCAAGCAAATGGTATTATATTTGGCATGGGATGGTATTTGGGAACGAAGAATATTTGTATGAATATTAGATACCCCTCCATCCTCTCAGTGGTGTGATAGGAAGGGGGGAGGGGGGCTACCTTACAATTTTTCATATAACTCGAGAACTAATCAAGATATTGGATCCAAATTTAGCATGGGAAGGTATTTGGATACGAAAAATATTTCAATGTTTATTTGAGACCCCTCCCACTTTTCAGTAGACAGCGGGGGGGGGGGCTCTTTTACATTTTTTTACATAATTCAAAAACTAATAAAGCAAATGGAACCAAATTTAGCATAGGAGGGTATTTGGATACGAAAAATATTTCTAAGATCATTTGAAACCCCTCCCTCTTTCCAGTAGGGAGATATAAAGGGGGGAGGGTACCTCTTTTAAAGTTTTTTACATAACTCAAAAACAAATTAAGCAAATGAAACCAAACTTGGCATGGGCGGGTGTTTGGGAACGTGACATGTACTAATGATTGTTTTAGACCCCTTTCTACTTCCAGCGGGGAGAAAGGAAAGAGGGAGGAAGTTTCATACAGTTTTTACTGTATAACTCAAGAACTACAACAGCAAATGGAACCAAATTTTTCACGGAACAATATTTGGGTACGAGAAATGCTTCTATGAATATTTGATATCCCTCTCTTCTTCAAAGAGGAGGATGAAAAGAAGGAGGAGAGGTCTCCCTTACAATTTTTAGTATAACTGGAGAGCTGATCGAAATTGAACCATATTCGGCATGTGAGGGTATTTGGATACAAGAAATGTTTCTATTATAAATTGAAGCCCCACCTTTTCAGCGGAAAGATATAAAGGGGGAAACAGGGGCTTCCATACAATTTTTTTTGCATAACTCGAGAATTAATCGAGCAAATGAAACCAAATTTGGCATCAAAATGTGTTTGAGTACGAAAAATACTTTTATGAATATTAAGTTCTCACCCCTCCATTCAATGGGGAGAACAGAAAGGGGGATGATACTCTCTTTCAAGTTTATGCACAACTCAAGAATTTACTACGCAAATAAAACCAGATTCGGCATGAGATGATATTTCAACACGAGAAATTTTTCTATGTGAAACAATTCCTTTCTTGCAGTAGGATAATAGAATTGGGAAAATGGGAAGGGAAGAGAAAAGCTTACATTTAACTTTTTTTTACAAAATCCTATAAATGGACAAAACTTAACATGGAAAATCAATTGGGTATGATTCTATGATTATTTGACACACCATTCTCCTTTCAGTGAGTAGGTACATGGGAGAAGGGGGGTAAGGCCAATACAATTTTGTTAGCATAAGTTCTCAATTTATGCTATCAAAGCCAACAAATGGAAACAAATATGACATGGAAAGGTACTTGGTTACGAGATATGTTTCTACGATTGCTATAGACCCTTACGCTTTACAGTGAAGAGAGGGGAAGAAAGGAGGAGGCTCCATATAATTGTTTTTGTAAAGATTAAAAAATTATCAATGAATGGGACTATATCTGATATAAGAGGATTTTTGGGAACGAAAAAATGGGTATGATTATTAAAGATCACGATCTCCATTCAGTAAGGGGTGAAGGGAAGGACAGGGGGGCTCACTTATCAGTTTTTTAGCATAAATCCAGAACATATCAAGCAAAAACAACCATATTTTGTAAATTAGATTGTTTGCGAACGAATAATTTGGGACCCTGCTTTTTTAAGGCGAAGCTTAAGGAAACAGATAAAAATTATCAGATCTTTAAAACAAATTTATTGATCATGATTCAGAATATAAGTTTAAGTGATCTTTGTGTTGCAAATCGAAACTCCAGCTGCAGTTCTCATTTTATAGCGGTTGCTTATGAATTACGTTACAATTTGATTTAGATAAAATAATCCCAACAAAACAATAAAAATTTAAATAATTCCTAAAAATATTATTTGATTCTGAAAGGTGTAGCAAAGCACACCGGGTCAGCTAGTTTATAATAAAAGTTAATGTGTAGAGTATATTGCGTTCCAAATTTACATTCAAAGTTCAAATGGAATTTTCACAGTTTATCATTGAAATTCCTAATTCAGAAGTCATTTTTAGGTTTGGATTTATGAGTAATGTTCCAAATCTACAACAAATTAGAATTAATATTCAAAACATTCATTCGAATTTATTATTCATATTTTCTCGTAGTGATTCAAAATTGAATTTCAAATTGCAAATTCAGAGCTTTTCATTTCATTTTTTATCTTTCAGTCTTCAGTGGTACCTACATATTTTTGAATCATATTTATTGAATTTTGTAGAATAAAACGAATACGAGAATCTAAAATAAAACAGTAAATATATTCTTACCATATAAACTCTCGACAGTGCGAGCAAAACGTAGGCTGACGTAAGAATGTGGCCATAAATTTGTGACCGTTGACCTAAAACGAGAGAAAAAAACAACATAATACACATTACTAAAACGCGTTTGATTAAAATAAACATTCCACTAAAACTGTTTTAAAGAATTTAATTTTTGAATTCGGATTTTGCTTCCAAATCTGCCAGAAATCGATAATCAAATAATAGTTACTTTTTTTTATTGTTTTTTTTTTTATAGAGTTTCCTTCCTTGGTTTGGTAGACATTACTTGGATTAAGAACAGTTTAGTTTAATAGTTGTGGTGATCGAACCATTGTCAGTACCAGTCGAGGATTATGAATCTGAACTGTTCATGTCGAAATCGTGTAAGAAACATGCGATTTACCATGGCCAAAAAACATCAGAAACATGACCATGAAAAAGTGAATTACCTTAGTGCTTAAACTGACTTAGTTTATCTTTGTTTTCGCTAACGAAAAGAAATTTAAACAAGCTTTTTGGCCATTTTGTTAAAATAAAGGGCGAACACGAAATTATTGCGACACTGAAAATGTCATGCCAATTCTCTAATAATGTTTAGAATCAATTGAACGCATACCAGTTTTTCAGTTTTTTTTTCATTTTCTCAACAGCTTGCTCTTCCAAATTATTACCCAGTACTGCTCGACCGGACGCAGCTCCGGACAGTTTGGTGGGTTCATGTCCTTTGGAACAAAATGGACAGAATTGGCCTCATACCACTCCAGGACACTAAGAATAGCGACATGATGCCAAATCTGGGCAAAATACTAGAGCTTCGTCGTGCTGCTGCAAGAACGGCAAAAGGCGCTTTTCGAGGCACTTAGATTTGTAGACCTCGCCATTAACTGTGCTCTTTGTCTCGAAAGGCTCACTCCTCAGTCCGCAAGAGCAGATGGCCTGCCAAACGGGATATTTGAAGGAGAACTTCGACATTTTCTTCTTCTTAAATTTGTCGTCTACATCGAACCCTCTTGCCGGTGAAAAACTATAACCCCGAGATTTGCTTAAAATCGGCTTTTATTTACGTTTCGTCGTCCATCACACAGCACCCATATTTTGTCAGCATCTTCTCGTACAGCTTCCGTGCCCGTAGTTGCCGCTCATCGCGGTTTGGGAAGTTCTACCTTGTATGTATGTATGTAGTCCAGCTCTCTTCTTTGCATTCTGGACGTAGCTCTGCGACATGCCGATCTTTTTAGCCAAATCACGGCTTGAGACGTTGGAATTTGCGTTAATCATCTGCTCCACCTTCCTCTCCGTCTTTTTGTTCTCCGGTCCCGGCGATCTACCAGATCTTTTGCCCCGGTCCAACAACATCCGCTCCTGGAACCGCTTCAATACTCTGGAGACGGTTGAATGGTGATTGTTCAACATTTTTCCCAACTGCCGGTGCGACAGGTCAGGAAATTCCAGATGTTTGGGAAGAATTTCTTCTCTCGACTAGCATTGGTTAACCTCCATTTTCGTTAAATCGAAAAACACGACTTCGAGTTTGACAGCATGTAAACAGTACACATCAATGAGAAAGTGTGCAGGGCTGGTAGCGAGTCACTTTTTAGTGACTTGGTCACTTTTTTTGGGTCAGTCACTAAAAAGTCACTTTTTTCATCATTTGGTCACTAAAGTCACTATTTTCCGAAAAATGGTCACTTTTATCACCAAAAGTCACTTTTTTCACCGATAATAAACCAATGAAAGAGTAATTTGAATTGCACGTGTTAATATTGATGGTAGTAACGGTAAATTACTTGATCAGTCAGTCAGAAATTTTTTTCGCCTCCGGCGGAATTTCGGTATGAATCACCCTTGGCTTGAGACATTTCGATCTACGACATTATTTGACGTTCGTGAATTGAAACTAACTTTGATTGTAGATTCTAGTTTTTAGTTCAATCAACCTTTTGTATTGGA
>NC_073693.1:298203230-298228230 GCF_029784155.1 Uranotaenia lowii | reverse complement strand
CTGTTATCACAATTTAATATGAAACACTTGAAACAGATTCTAGATAAGAGTTTTGAATTTTGTGATATCAAAAATATCGAATTATCATCACAGGATTTATATCGTCGTTTATACACAAAAAAATGACTGCGACTAGTAATGTATCCCAAAAACTCGCAATAACTAAAAAAAATTATGATCCTTAATTTAAAATTCATATAATTAAGTACCGTAAACTGGGGGATCTTTGATAACTTTTTTCATTCATTTTTCAATATTTTGGAAGGGGTTGCTTTGTCGTAATACCTAAAAGCTTTAAAACCCTTACTGAGGTGAGGAGTATAAAACATGATCATTGATTGCAGTAAATTCAAACGATATTGGTGGTTACAATTAATTGTTTATTACAAAACCAGATTTCGAGTTTCGGGATAACTTTGATCACTATGGTTTTTTTGTATCCCAACATCTTAAAACTTATTATTTTGATGGCATTAAGCACAGAAGGCTCAAAACATCGATAACAGTAATTTTTTGTTTGGACTTAATTGAATTTTCCAACGTTTTCTTTCAAAAACAAATATACTCGAAAGATGGACAATGTTGCTGCATACATTTAGGGGCAAAAATTATAAACATTTTTCAATATTTTTCGGCCTCAAAAACAAATGAAATTTTACCTTCGTGCAATTCCCCAAGTCTTCGTACTGTTCCCATGTTCTTTTTTTCTTCAAACTTAACCGTATGATAGGGTTTTTAGCCATTTTTTCTATACGGGATTTTTCATGGAAAATGACCGTCATTTTATCAATATCCAAAAATTATCATCAAATGACCATAAAAACAACACTTAAACCAAAACAAAACCAAGAAAGAAGTTGAACTTTCACATAAAACAACCGATTTGCTCCTAATTGCTTACATTTGATCAGGAGAGATGTTTGTTTGTGAGCCTTCAAAAACCAGATATTTTAAGATTTTAAAATTATATTTTAAGTAATATAAAAAATCTCCTTAAACAAACCTAATTTAGCTAATTTGTAACTCAATTTACAGGCTTTCAAACGTAGCAAATAGATTTCAGATATTTCAACTTTATACTTAGTTAATGATGATTATCTGCAAAAAAATCATGTTGATCAATGTTACCCCGCTGATCAAAGTTCCCCCAGTTTACGGTACTTGAATCTCGATATTGTTCATTGTACATTAGGATGGCATTCGAATAGTCGAATTTCAAAAACCGACCATAAACATTTGACAGGTTGGCCCCAAAAACTCAACAAAACGAAACAAATTTTAAGTCCAAAATCGCTTCTTTAGTACCGTAAACTGGGGGAACTTTGATCACTTTTTTCATTTATTTTTGAATATTTTGGAAGGGGTTGCTTTTTCGTAATATCTAAATGCTTTTAAAGCCTTACTGAGGTGAGGAGTTTTAAATATTATCATGGATTGCAGTAAATTCAAACGACATTTGTGGTCATAATTAAATGTTTGTTACAAAACCAGATTTCGAGTTTCGGGGTAACTTTGATCACTATGGTTTTAACGTATCTCAACATCTTCAAATTTATTGTTTTGATGCCATTAAGCACAGAAGGCTCGAAATATTGATAACAGTAATTTTTTGCTTGGACTCAATTGAATTTTTCAACGTTTTCTCTCAAAAACAAATATACTCCAGAAATGGACATTGCTGCTGCATACATTTAGGAGCCAAAATTATAATCATTTCTCAATATTTTTGGCCTCGGAAACAAATCAAATTTTACCTTCATGCAATTCCCTAAGTCCTCGTACAGTTCCCACGTTCTTTTTTTTTCAAACTTTACCATTTGATCGGGTTTTTAGCCATTTTTCCTACAATGGCTTTTTCATGGAAAATGACCGCTTTTTTTCTGTATCCAAAAATTATTATCAAATGACCATAAAAATAACATTTAAAGTTAACTTAAACCAAGAAAAAAGTTGAACTTTCACATTAAACAACCCATTTGCTCCTAAATGCTTAAATTTGATCAGGAGAAATGTTTGTTTGTGAGCCTTCAAAAAAACAGATATTTTAAGATTTTAAAATTATATTTTAAGTATTATAAAAAATCTCCTAATAAAAACCAAATTTAGCTTATTTTTAACTCAATTTACAGGCTTTAGAACGTAGTAAACTGTTTTCAGATATTTTAACTTTTTACATAGTTGATCATGATTATCTGCAAAAATTTCATGCTGATCAAAGTTACCCCGGAGATCAAAGTTCCCCCAGGGCCCAGTTTACGGTATTTTGTCGTTTTTCGGATAACCGGAAGTCCCAGAGAGTTGATTTTAGTCAACATTTCGGTTTTGAAAAATAAAGTTAATTAAATCAATAAAATAAAAATAAAATTATTTTATGAAATTATTTAATCGGCTATATCGGTGAAATTTTATATTTGGGAAATAATTTTTAAGATTTGAAAGTTTATAGACAGATAGAAAATAATAATAAGGTGAAAGATGTTGAAAATAGGCAGAATATAATCTTTCTCAAATAATATAAAATTTCACCGATTAGCCGATAAAATAATTTCATAAAAAAAAATTTTTCAAAAAATTCATTTATTGAGTTGATGTGATAGAAAATCCAGTACTACTTTGGATGAATTCTAAATAAATGTTTGTATCAATCATTTCTATCAATCTAGATTTTAATCATAGACACGTGTATTTTCGCATTGTTAATTAGACGTTGACTGATATACGTTGATGTTTTATCGTCCATAAATATCCCATACTTTTATGCAATTTTAAAAGATGGCCAACAAAATCATCTCTAACTTCAGAGGAAAATCTATGCAGTCTTCCAGAGATTCGTTTTCTTTATAATTAGTTTAATTTCAGGATAGTTTTTAGTTTTAAGTTCTCCTACATTAAATACTTGACTGCGCCTAGCAAATTTAAGTCTTATAAATAAATTTTTATTATCTAGTTAACTAAAGGGCTCTGAACAGTCCATTATTGAGCTGAACACCAAATTTAATGCAATTTAAAAGTAATGATGAATTGTTACCAATAAAGACATATTAAAAAAAAAAACTTTAATGCAATACGATTAATTTGGTCGTTTTAACGTGGGTAATAAATCAATCCAAAACATAAAAATATGTCACAAACAAAATCTACTCAAGTCTGTGATTTGCGTTCCAAAACTGTTTCTGATCTTATCTAAATGCATTCCAAACGAAACTTATCGTTTAGCTCTTAATTCTTTATACTCGAATGCGCCCGATGATATGCAAATTGCTAACATGCGCCAGCCTTCGAATACGCCTGGAACGCCTCCTAGCAGTAATCCATCGGTAAAGTAGTTTGCAACCCATACAAACACGAGGATTCCCAGATGTTTTGTTTTCAAATTAGTCAATCAAATGCGAGTGGAGGAAGTAGTTTTTTGAAAATTTGTGTTTAAATTTAAGTTTTTCTCGGTTAAAAAAGGCAAGTGATTAGGCGACTTTCAGCCTCAAGCGTTTGCAGCTTGCATGAAAGTTTGACTGGTTCGAGCATCGCAAGTATGGAGGAGCTGATCATTAAAGAAGAGGAAATCGATGACGATGTTCCTATGCTCGACGAGCTGGAGGAACAACGTCCGGAGGAAGAGTTCGAAAGCAATCCGGAACCCCGGAAAAGAATCAGCGTCGATTCCACCGGCCATAATGTAGGTGAAGCCACAGCCAAAGCGTTGTTCCCGGAGGATGGGGATAGTGATAAGGAATCGCGCCGACTTGAGGCATCTGATTTCCAGCCTACAATCTCCTGGTTGCAAAGAGTTTACCGAGAGAGATTGAAAAATTCTGACCAATCCCTTACTAAAACGTGTACCCAATGTAATGACAAGATGACTGATCCATTCGACCTGGCTTTTTTGGAAAATGTCCACCTGGTATGCATGCTCCGGCAAAATTATGGATGCGAAATAACCAATGAAACAAGAGCCAAAATACAGATGCTGAAGATCAACGTTTTGCGTTCATTCGGGCGGCTTAAAACTCAGAAACTGCTTCTGAAAACTAGCCCCTCCTATGGAAAGTTTCTGGAGTACATGACAACGGTAATGATGCACAGCTCAATTCCTCCGAGGTCGCCTCCAGAGATTCTTTCGAAACACTTTTATTATTGTTCCTACTGTGGAAAGGGTTATCGAACCGAGTACCTAACAATGCGCCATCAATTGAGAGTACACATGACACATCTGGACACTGAAGCCGAAATGCGAAAACTAAGAGAAACCTTTAAACGGAGAAGCCGCAGCAAACCCCTACTAACCATTCCGGTTTCCGATACGGAGGAAGATGACGATGATGTGATCATCCAAGAGGTGGAACAGCCAATTGTGGAAGTCAGTGATAGTGAGTCAGACGACGATGAAGATGATCTCAACTGTGCCTTCTGTGGGTTACCATTCTTCGATCAGGAAACGCTGACTGCCCATGAGCTGGCTCACGAGAAAGGACTCGAGTTCCAGCCGGAGCGTAATTTGAAGACTTACGGTCCTAACACTGTTCGAGCACTGTCCAGGGTTAAGGTGAAACTGGAACACGACTCCATTTACTCAGCTAGATGTTACGTCAACAGGCAAAAGTATCCGTTTTAAGGATAGATCTAATCTTTTTCGTTTACCACGAAATTGTAAAATAGAATAAAACCGTATAGCTATAAAAATGTCTCATGTTAAACGTTGTGTTTTAAGAAAACGGAATCAAAATTCTAATGATACTTTTTTTTAAAGAAAGTACTATATACTACTGTTCAAACAATCGTAGTTTGTTTTATGTTTGCTCGTATGATTTGAAAAATATTGTAATGTTTCAGGCGAAAAAATTATCAGGCAAATAGAAAATAACATAATTTCAATACACATGATATCGGAAATTAGTACCAAGAAAAATTGTAAAAAAAGCTTAATAAACTCTTAATTTCTCAAAAATTTGACTTTTCTCTTGGTGTATGAAAGATTGGCCTACGTTCTTATGAATATGAATGTTGATTTCTAGGTTGTTGTTGGACTCTATTTCGAAAAAAATACCCAATGAACTAGTGTACACAATTAATTTACTTTTATTACACAAATACTAAATCTGGTAATCTTTAAGCAGTTTAAATCTAACAGCAATTCTAATCGTGGAAAACTGCTCAATAAGTCGTTGTTTTACATACTCAAATTTAAATTCTCTGGCTAACAAAAGTACAGGACACACTCAAATTATTCGGTCCTACGCCGTTTGGCCTAAAGTCATTTGGCATAATGCCGTTTGGCATAACGTCGTTTGGCATAAAAGTCGTTTGGCATAAAGTCGTTTGGCATAATGGCCGTTTGGCATAATGGACGTTTGGCATAATGGTCATTTGGCATAATGTCCGTTTGGCATAATGGCCGTTTGGCATAAAAATATAAAAATTTATAAGGCAACATAAAATGTTGCTAAACATTTAAATACATAAGTTTTTTTTTCAATTTACCGATTTTCTAGGTTTAATCAAATCCCTAGGAAGGCTCCGTGTTTCTAGGTTTACCCAAAGCTAGGGATAATCCCCTGGCCCGGTCCGCAACGCGAAGCGTAAGGACCATACTTCATTTTAGTTCGAACGCGAAGCGTGAGGAGGCTTCCTCGAAATTTTGATCCATCTTTTAGGACGGCCACGTCTTTCTAGGTTTATTCAAAGCCCTAGGAAGGCCCCGTGTTTCTAGGCTTACCCAAAGCTAGGGACAATCCCCTAGCCCGGTCCGCAACGCGAAGCGTAAGGACCATATTTTATTTTAGTTCGAACGCGGAGCGTGAGTAGGCTTCCTCCAAATTTTTATCCATCATTTTATGCCAAACGGCCATTATGCCAAACGGCCATTATGCCAAATTATTGGTATTTGGACGAGAGCCGTAGAACAAACTACTCTGCTTGGCAGTTAGAACATGATTAAATTTATTTCTAATGACATACTTATTACTAACATAGAATCGCTTACTATGATCTAGACGCAATTCAACACCACGTGTTTCAACACTCCTCCTCGTTTAGATCTCCGATGATTCCAATTCGATCACGCAGGAACTTGATTCGCTGGTGCTGCAACGGCTTCGTCAGAATATCTGCTTGCATGTTTTCCGTCGGACAGTACCGCATGTTGATAAAACCTTTTTCATGAAGATCTCGGACGTAGAAGTATTTCGTCTCGATATGCTTGCTCCGCTTTTCGATCCGATCACCTTCGACGAGCTTGATAGCACTTTGATTGTCCTCGAAGATGGGGATTGGCGTGGACGTATCTTCTCCAAAATCGGTTAAAAGCTTCTTCACCCAAGTTAGCTCTTGACAACCTTCGGTGAGTGCGATGAATTCCGCTTCGGTGGTAGATAGGGACACACAAGTCTGTCGGCGAGATCCCCAGCTAACGACACCTCCTCCGAATCGTATCAAGAAACCAGAATTGGATTTCCGGTCACGATGATTACCAGCCCAATCAGCATCAGCATACATTTCCAGACCGGCTTGAGTGGCTCCTAGATGTAGGCGATGTGAACTGGTTCCAATCAGGTAACGTAAAACCCGTTTCGCTTCTTGCCAATCTCGCTGTGTCGGACGACTTGACTTCTGAGCTAAAATGGACACGCTGGCTGACACATCAGGGCGAGAGTGAACGGACACGTACAGTAGACCTCCGATGAGACTGAGGAAGTTTCTGTTGTTCGGAAGTCGATCGTCCTCCTCCTCCTCCTTCTGCTGTAGGTGTGTAGGGTCCAAAGGAATTTTTGATGGTTTCGCGTTTTCTAATCCGAACCTTGCTGCGAGTTTCCGGATGTACTTCTGCTGGCACAACGAGTAGCTTCCATTTTCTCGTCGTATGTCGATTCCCAGAAAATGTTTGACATCTCCAAGATTCGTCATCGCAAAATTCTTTTCCAACACGGCAAAAATTTGTTGGAACTCCTTCTCCGTTTGTGTGGCAATTAGGACGTCGTCTACATAAATGATAATGTAGGCGAAACAATTGCCCCGCTTTCGAGTATACAGGCATGGATCAGCTTCGGACGACTTGAACCCCATATCTCGAAAAACGCCGTCTATTCGTTGGTTCCACACACGGGCCGACTGTTTCAACCCGTATAGGCTCTTCTTGAGTAGGCAGACTGTGTTGGCTCCTCCTTTAGCGTACCCCTCTGGCTGGCGCATGAAAATGGTTTCCTCCAGTTCACCGTTGAGGTAAGCCGTTTTCACGTCGACGTGCTTCACAATCATACCACGACGACTTGCCACAGTCATCAGCGTCCGGAATGTCACCTGCTTCGCGACCGGAGCGAAAACTTCATCGAAGTCCACCCCGAACTTCTGGGTGAATCCTTGAGCGACCAGTCTGACCTTGTGCCTTACGATGTTGCCCTTCTCATCTTGCTTCGTTTTGAACAGCCATTTGCAACCGATAGCCTTACGATTTGGGGGTAACTGGACCAGTTCCCAGGTACCGTTGGAAATTAAAGAACGGTACTCCTCGTCCATCGCGTCTCTCCACAAGGCAGCATCCGGTCCGGCCCACGCTTCGGTTGGTGAGCGTGGATCAGCACTATCCGCTGTACGCCTCGCGACCAGTCCCAGCTCAGCATGGTTCGCCGCTGGTTTGGATACCGACATCGTTTGGTTGGTTGTACCACTTCCCTCGATTGCTGTAAAACGATTGGAGGACAAATATTTGCTCGGAACAAGAAAATCTTTTAACTTGCCTGGAATTGCGCGCTCCCTTCCGCTTCGCCTCAACGCCTGTGACACGGGCGGATTTGAAACTGTTTGCGTGGGGAGCGCAGAGGTTGTCACGTCACTGGATGGGAAGTTTTCTTGGCTGTCTTCTGCTTCAACAAAACTATCGTCGCTGACCTCGTCAATGGGAGGTACATCGTTCGGCTCACCATCGGCGTCGTTACCTTCAACCTTGGTCCCATCGATTTGCACATCGCCACTCAAGTTTAACGGTACCAACTTGGGGCGGCGTGCTCCGCTGGCTGGATCCTTGGGTTTCTCACTGATGAAAGTAACGTCTCGAGAAAAAACAATTTTCCTCGACTCCGGATTCCACACTCGGTAGGCCTTCGTGTCTTCGTCGAATCCAGTGAGAATGCACTCCACAGCTTTCCGATCCCACTTCCGTCGTTTCTGTTTGGGAACATGAACCATCACCGGCGAACCAAACACTCGCACGTGACCTAGATGTGGTTTCTTGCCGCTGAACATTTCCTCTGGCGTTGATCCGTAACCTTTCGTGGGAGAACGATTAATCAAATAAACTGCTGTTCCGGTAGCCTCAGCCCAGAATCTCTTCGGTAGATTGGACTCGAAAAGCATACACCTCGCCCGTTCCACGATGGTTCGGTTCAACCTCTCCGCCAGTCCATTTTGCTCCGGCGTGTATTCCGTCGTTGTTTGATGACGGATTCCTCGACGACGCAGACGATCTTGCAATTGCTTGTTGATGAATTCCTTGCCATTGTCCGTGCGTAATGTTTTCACCTTTTTTCCCGTTTGGTTTTCCGCCATGCTAACAAAATCGTCGAATGCTCTGCATACTTGGTCGGCTGATTTTTCCGGCAGGAAATAGATGAAAACTCTGCGAGACTTATCGTCAGTGAAAGTCAGGTAGTAACGACTGCCACCGAGCGATTCCGTTTCCATAGGCCCACAGATGTCAGAGTGAACCACTTCTAACAGTTCACTTGCACGCGAACCAGACTTGCTGAACGGAAGTCGGGTTTGTTTTCCCATCGCACAGATTCTGCAGTTTTCGTCGTTGGTCGTAGCTCCAGCATCACTCATATCGACACCATTCACCAAACCGTTTCTCAATCGTTTCAGGCTGCTAAAGTTGAGGTGACCCATACGCCGATGCCAAAGTTCGGGACTTGTTTTGGACGAACATGACAACGCACACGACGACTCTAGTTGGTTCAGCTTGAAAAGGTTTCGCTCACGACTTCCTGTCGCCATCACCGTTCCTTCATGGTTGGTAACCTTGACACCGTCGATGTTGAACGTCACTGTGTGCCCCCGTTTGACAATTTGATTGACCGACACCAGATTCGCCGATAACTCCGGAAGTACTTGTACATCGTGCATCACAATCGGAGGGTCTTTCGGACAGCATTCGGGCAAAATTTCAACTTCACCTGTGGCGACTACTTCCATGGCTCCTTTGTTCGCTGCTATAACCGTTCCGCTGGACTTCTTGACATTCAGCAAATTTTTCTCCGACTTTGCAAAGTGACACGATGCTCCAGAATCGAAGTACCAGCTGTTGTCGTCCCCAGCAAACGTGGACAAAACGGTGCACCAAGCATTACCTGAGCGTTTCGAAGTACATGCTTTGGCAAAGTGACCGAATTTTCCACATCGTCGACACTTGGGACCGTTGCTTGATGATGGTTTTTCCTCGGGCTTCGGTTTGTGACCATGCTTTTTACCAGCAAAAGCAACACCAGACGACGGCACTCTCGTTTCTTGCAGCAATTTGGTCTTGATGATGTCCGCATTTATCGCTGCTCCCGAATTTTCAAGCGCCATAATCATGGGGCGATACTCCTCAGGTAAACCAGCAAGCAACAACGTGCCCACCCATTCGTCGCTGATATCAAAACCAATGCCACGCAACTGATGAGCTGTTGCTATGACACTGTTTACGAAGGTTTCCATGGAATCACAACAATCCAAATTAGTTGTGATGAGTTTTCGCAACAATCCAACTTTCCGGGTTAATCCGGAATCTTCAAATGCTGCTTCCAGGCGTGACCACGTTTCTCGAGCGGTTCGCACGTCCCTCACATGCACGTAATTAACGGGATCGAGCAGGAGAATAATTTTCCCACGTGCTCGTCTATCCTTATCTGCATCCACGTTCTCGAAACTTCCGTCAGGGTTCTGACCCGGCTTGACCGCTTCCCACAGGTCTTCCAGCTCCAAAAATGTCTGCACAGCGAACTTCCAGGTTGACCAGTTGTCTCGTCCCATCAGAAGCTCGATCGACGGCAGAGCCATGGAATTCTGGCTGCGACTGTGACCGGCGCCCGGCGCATTAACTCCATTCGGATTGGTTTGACCGTTCATCTTAAAACTGCTTGATGATTCAAATCTTCAGTTCTTGATGTGCTTCGATTTCTTCACGAACTCTCAAAAGGCCCATAACCTATTGGTATTTGGACGAGAGCCGTAGAACAAACTACTCTGCTTGGCAGTTAGAACATGATTAAATTTATTTCTAATGACATACTTATTACTAACATAGAATCGCTTACTATGATCTAGACGCAATTCAACACCACGTGTTTCAACACAAATGACCATTATGCTTAACGACCATTATGCCAAACGGCCATTATGCCAAACGACTTTATGCCAAACGACTTTTATGCCAAACGGCGTTATGCCAAACGGCTTTATGCCAAATGACTTTATGCCAATCGGTATACAATCAAATTATTCTAATATACAGTACAGTTTCAAATTCAAATAAAATATAAAACCTTTCTTTTGGCTGACCCATCGACTACCAATTGCTCAAACTGTGCGGATCCCGATTTTCCATAACCAGCTCATCGATGGTGGCCCGAACATCTGCCGAGGTATCCGTGTTCCGGAGATCGAACCGCTGCAGCATTTTGTTCCGGCGGACCCGTTCGATCAGCAGCGGACCTAGTGCGTTACCCAGCTTGTTGGACGAGAAATCCAGCAGTCGAAGGTTCTTGTTGAACCGCAGTGCCATCAGCAGGTACTCGCCAATGTCCTCGTCGATCGAGCAGCAGCTGAGGTCTAGCCTGTGGTTTGGGTAAGTGAATGAATTTTTATATTATTTTTCTTGAGATGTGCTATTCTTGTATTAATATGGATTCTTACTCTTCTAATGGGAGGTAGAAGATCAGAGCCAACACGAAAATGGCACCCTCGGTGAGGATTGGGTTCAACCGTAGATCTAAACGGCGAATGGGTCGTTTCCTGATGAGATGCATCAAATCGAGGATGCTTTCAGATGCTGAAAAAAATTAATGAAGCAATCAGAATTACAAAAATCTTTGCAATTATTTTATTTTAGTCAACATTTTGATCCTGCATCGATGGACATATTAAATATCAATATTGGGAGGAACTCTTATGTAGGGGAGATGAGGGCATAACGAGCACCCGAGGCATAATGAGAACTACGCTTTTCTACAAAAGTGCGTATTTTCTCAAATAAATTTTCAAGAGGATTTGTTTCGTACTTCCTATAGTATTAATTTTTCACAAAAAAAGGAATCTCCTTATCATCTTTACAGAGATATTTAAAAAAAACTAGCTTGGTTCTCAAGTTACGAAAATATTATAATTTTTGAGCACCACGAAATAAGCTCTTATGATCTTAAAATAACCTTGATCTATAATGTACGCACTGCAACATGATGTACACATTGATTCTCAATTTTTACCATCACAAAATTTTTGATTTTTCACTTTTATCTATTTTAAAACACGTTTTTACTTAAATTTGTTGACTAGGGGCATATAGAGCACCATATTATCGAGGCATAATGAGCATTTTCTGCCGTAGAATCTAGCTGCGAATTAAAATTGATTTATAGCGCTACACCTTGACTAGTTTTCATCCGACAATTTAGCCTATTGGTAAGGTGTCGGAGAGGTAATCAAAAGACTAGAGTTAGATTTCTGTTCGAGGTGATTTTTTTCCATTCACAATTCATGATCGATTTTTTTATTGTTACATTATACGGCTAGTAGCATCATCCTCCGAACAAAGCACTTAATGTATGAGCGTGCGTGAATTGTTTGTATTCTACAAACAGACCTAGATTATTTTGTTATTGCTTTGTTTGATGAATCTACGACTCACCTGACTTCATCAAATTGAATTCGCTGCTAGATTCCCCGGCAAAAACGCACATCTTGCTCTGATTAATGGTGCTCATACTGCCTCAGGGGGGGTTCTCATCATGCCTCCACAGTGGCTGGTTTTCAGCTTTTGGCAAAAATTTTTAAAATGCATTTTTTAACGTTTTCATCTAGTTTTTCACGTTTCAGCCCGTTAAGGAATAGGCTTTTCAAGTGTCTGAACACGAAACAATAATGTAACCTCCATATTATAGCTATTTTCTATGGTTAAATAACCGTTTTCCTTAAGGTGGCCATTATGCCCCCATCTCCCCTACGCTTTATTATAAATCTTCATATGCCATTATAAATTTATTTTCATGAAATCAGATTTTAAATTTAGGAGTGATTTTCTTACTGAATACTCAGCCTCAGTTTTATGATAAAAAAAATCGTCAAGACAGGATTTCTAAATGGTTATTGAGTTGAGTTACATAACGTGTTATTACTCATTTTTTTTTAACAGAAACAAAAAATACTTATTGCCGGTTTTTGCACTCTTTAACCCTTTTAATCCGTTACTCTTTAATTTTTTTTCTTTCTAGTTTATAAATTCTAGGAAAAAAATGCCATTTTTACTTGAGTCGATTTATTAGATCCATTTATTAACGGAATTCTATATTTACAGCAGTTTTTGTTGTTGTTAAAAATTGAGTTGTACTCCATTTCCCCTAAAAAGTTTGCCCAGAATACAAAATCACCAGAAAGAACACTTTCCCAGAATTCATTTCCCCAGACGAACCATTATCGAGATTTTTTTTCGCCAGAAAAAACCATTCCCCAGAAAATTGAATATATTTTTCCAAACTGGAATTTGATAAACAAATGGATTTTTTACAAAACATTGGGATATCTAAATATTATTTGTTACGGGCGAATAGACCCACTGTGTTTCCTAACCAGATCAAAACAAACGGGTAAAAAACGCAGAGTTGCACGAGGTCGACATGTCAGTACTATGGGCGCTGACATTTTGAAAGAGAAAAGTCATTCGTATTCGAGAACTGGTTTGCTGAAGTTCATGTTAAATACGATTTCGCAAATGTTTAGTTGAATTGCTTATAGTTTGAAAGAAACAGAATTCAATAAACAATCTGTAAGTTGCTTCATGCCTTAATTGAATTATATTAAAATTTGTATCTTACCTGGTTAGATCGAGTCAACAGATCCTGTCCACGTTCCGTTAGAAGATATTTTAATACTTACCATTGTACTTACCGTGAGTAAAAATGCTGAAAATTTAGAAAGATGAAATTAAAAATGTTTATACTTACCAGGATTCAAATACTCTAAATTGTAAAAGCTATCGTAGGAGAATAATTGGAAAACCATAAGGAACTAATAATGTAAGTCGGTTAAATTAACTTCACAAAACGTGTAATTAAATAAATCTATTTTGTAGCTTTGAGTTACCCCACAGTAAACTTCAAGGATTGGTTTTATTTGGCGGAGAATATCGAACAAAACATTCTCAAAGATTATTATCGACGATGGCTGAAGGATACACTTACCCGTGTTGTGATAACGGTGAAGATTTTGATTCGAGCATTCAATGCGTTAAATGCCATGAATGGTTCCATTTCTGCTGTGTGAACGTTGACGACGATGTTGAAGGAACCATATGGTATTGCATGGCCGTAGGAACGGGGGGGGTTTTGGGGGTTTAACCCCCCCCCATGAAGGTCCAAAATTGCCAAGTAAATTTTTTCTACTAAACATAAAATTTGAAATTTCTTATCAAATTTTGATTTGCTACTAAAATTATTCAAGAGTGACAATAGTGTAACAATCTCTACTCCAAACTCTAGAAATCTCATTCCAGGACCACAATTCTACAATAGTGTTTCAAAAAATTTCTCACTTGTTGACAGTAATTGAGTCCCAAATATTGAAATTCAATAAAGTTAGACTAAGATTATCAGATAGTCCAGATTTTGACCAGAATTTCTCCCTTTTTATTCCAAATCAAACGAAAATTTCAGAACTCAGAACTATGTATCTTGCGTCCAAATACTTTTTTAAAACAAATTTTGTCAAAATAAAAATAAAAGATTTTTTGGAAGCCTGATTCTTCTGATAAGTCCAAATCGGTTGATGTTTTTCGAAAAATTAAAAACAGTTCCCTATGTGTATTTCTTCTTGATTTTAATGAAATTTTCCAGCATATTTGCCAGATTTTTGGAAAAATTTTAGGATAAAATTTTCTGGATTTGCCTAGCCCGGATACTTCCAGAAAAATATCAAGTAAGTATCCAGTTTATTGTTCTTGATTTCCAGTTGGGATCATCATTGGTATAGAATCCTGCTTCGAACCTCGGTGTTGTATTTCAATCTTAAATGTTATAAATTTTTCATATTCGAAACTCATAATTTCGGAATATGAAAAGAAAATATTTAAAATTCGAACCATTTTGAAAATTTGGATCTGAATTCTTTATCCTAAATTTATATTCAGAGTTGAAACATAAGAAAGTTTCGTGAGTTCAGAATTTAAAAATGTGAAAAAATTTCATCATGCACAATTTTATTTTAATTTATAAGTTCAATAAGTGAAAAATATTCATATTGAAAACCATAAATTCAAAATCAAGTTAAAGATTTCTGGTAAAGGGTTCTGATACAAATTTCGCTTTTTGGTTTCAAGTTCATAGAGTTTCTTATCTGGAATTAAGATTCAGGTTTTGAATTTGGGTTCAAAATGCAAAATTCAGACTTGGAACTAAAATCCAAGGTTTGTATTCTGATTATGCTCAAATTTTAGTTTTAAAATCAATATTTAAATATAAATTTTAAAATTCAATTAAGGATTGAAATTGAAGGAGATCCCGGTTTCATAATTTTGATTCTTGATTAAAAATTAAAATTTTAAATTCAAGCAAAGTCACATTAGAAACACAAACTTGGTGAAAATCACATAGATATAAAAAATTATATCTGGATTAATTTAAAAAAAATTGTTCTTTTGAAAATATAGATTTAGGTTGTGAAAACTTTAATTACAGGATTTAAATTATGAAATGTAATTTGTTGAACTTGTTTTTTTCTCCTCAGGTAAACATTCAGCTGGAAATTTTATCAAACTTTATTTACATATGTTAAAGATTCTTCAAATTCAAAGATTCTAACCTAAATCTTAAATTTCAATTGACTTTACAAGATTAGAAAATAAACGTTTTTTGAACCGTAAACCTATTTTTTTGTTATTATTTCTGAATATTTGTATATTTGATACATTTTCACCCATGCTTGTGGTTCAAATGAATTGGCTTACTAATGTAAGTGAGTAAAACATATTTTTTTCTGAATGAAGCGTTCAAAATCTCATTTTTTTTTGTTTCTGTATTCGATGTTCACTTTTGAGCTCGAACTTACGGAAATCAGCTCAGAAATCAACTGGTTCACCAAGTGAGCTATATCACAAGTTCCCATATTTTTTGAAGCTTCATTAAAAAAAATAGGCACTGATGGAACTTATTTTCAAAAATAAATATCTTTTAATGCAAAATAACTTTAACCTGAATTATTTGTACTTAGAACATATACATTTTTCCATTTGTGTATGCATTGTTCAAGTAAAAATGTTACAGGAAAAAAATTGCCATCAAAACCCCCCCCCATGAACCGGTTCTTCCTACGGCCCTGTGGTATTGCTCTGGATGTGTAGCCGAAGATCCTTCCCTATTGGAGTCATTCGGAACCGATGGTCGAACTCAAATACGTCGTCAACCGCATAGAGCGGTTAAAAATAAAGATAGAGGTAGTAAATCTAAAATCGGTAAGTCAGAAACAAAAAACGCGAACGTACGTAGAGCCACAAAAATAGTTAGGAGCACTCCGAAAGAGACAGAGGCTCGTAGTAAGGGACAAAATGATGTTGTTATTAGTAAGTCAGGTACTAATGTTCTGTCAGGCGCTCGAGATGCGTCCCCAGGCGGTAGAATTTCCGTTACTAAACAACCTAGTGTTTGCCAATCTCGTATCAATGGAAGTGTTGTGTCATCGAGGAAGTCAGTTCGCGAAACAGCACTTAAGGAATTAGCACGAATGCGAGAAGTGAGTTTGATGCGGATGAAGGAGGATGAAATGGAACGTAAGCTTTTGAAGCATGAGTTAAAAAGGATCCAACGTGAAAGAGAGGAGCTGGAACAACAACACGTACAAGAACGGTTGGTTGAAGGTTCGATTCTGGATGGCGATGATTTCGAAGAAGACGATTTTCGCGAGAAGGTGGATAGCTGGCAGGTTGGAGACCCGGTTGAGATGCAACAAAAGCAAGGCTCTACGGTTCCAAATGCAGAACGTCACAAATCGGCGGATTGGAAGAATTCTACATTAAGAAACGGGGAATCGGATTCAACCAGTGTTGACAGTTTTGTAGAAGGATACGAACGCAGTTCAAAAGTTCATACTAGCCCAAATCCGACGCGCTCTCAAATTGCTTCGAGACAAGTTTACCCAAAAACTTTACCAAAATTCTCCGGTCGACCTCAGGACTGGCCAACGTTCATCAGCGCTTACGAACAAGCCAATCGGTCTTGTGGGTTTAACCACGCAGAAAACTTAGTGAGGCTACAGGAAGCATTAGAGGGTCGAGCAAAGGATCTAGTGAGGAATAGGCTGTTACTTCCCGAAAACGTCCCAAGTATTATCGAGAAGCTCCGCAAGAGGTTCGGTAATCCGGAGGTTTTATCGACAATGCTGACAGATCGTGTATTGCAACTCGTTGGGCCTGATTCAGAGAACTTGGAATCAGTTATTGAATTTGGAAGTGCAATTGAAGAGTTCACGCAACACCTAAAAGCATCGAACCTGACTGATCATTTGAAAAATCCAAATTTGATGCATCGATTAGTTAACAAATTGCCTTCCTGTTATGCAATGCAGTGGATGGAATTTAAGCGAACTAAAAGATCGATAACTCTTGAGACATTTGGCGAATTTATGGAGGAGCTCGTGGACAAGGCATTGGAGGCAACGTTCGAAAAGGTCGCCATGGAAGAATCATCAAAATCGAAACGTCGAACTGCTGTGAAAGGATATGTTCATGCGACTGATGCTGAAATTCAAACATCTAGCTGCAACTGCAATAAAAATGAAGACTTCTCGAGACAATCTGATGCTGTTCAAAGTTTCCAGTCGAGCCGAACAGAAAGAATCTGTTCTGTTTGCAAAAATCCAGGACATTATGGCAGAAACTGTAATCAACTAAAAAACCAGAATGTTGAAGATAGATGGAGAACAGTACAACGGCTGCAGTTGTGTCCACTATGCATATACGACCACGGAAACAAAGAATGTTCGTCAAGACGAAAATGTGGTTTCAACCAGTGCAACAAAAGGCATCATGCAGTGCTTCATTGGGAAGAGAATCCAGGTCCATCATACGTCACCGCAAGCTGTAACAATCAGAAGCAATGTGATCAATCGGTTTTGTTTCGGATGATACCTATCACGCTGTACAACAAGTCTATTAAGGTTGATACTTTGGCTCTTATCGACGAGGGTTCATCGGTTACACTGATCGAAAGTGGACTAGCAGGACAATTAGAGGCGTCTGGTGAACGAGAACCGTTAGAAATGAGCTGGACGAATGGGATGAGTACGACAGAGGATCAGTCAATGAAATTGTATCTAGAAATTGCAGGATTAGGAATGGAAGACCGTTTGAATTTGATCGATGCAAGGACGGTCAAAAAACTTGACCTACCGAAACAGCAGCTGGAATTTACGAACATCGCTTCTCGATATACACATTTACATGGTATCGATATAAAGGGATACGGAATGAGCGCACCGAAAGTACTTCTTGGAATCAACAACGTACATTTAATAGCTCCTTTAGATTCGAGAGTCGGAAAACCAGGTGAACCGGTTGCGATCAAGTGTAAGCTTGGATGGACGCTCTACGGTCCACGTCCAGGAGTAGTAGCTACTGTACATTTTATTGGGCATCACCGATGCAATTGTGTCGAATGTGGCAAGTCAGACCGTAATATGAACGCCGCGTTGAAAGAATATTTTCAGCTTGAAGACGTTGGAATCACACCCATTAGACTCGAATCGAAGGAAGATCGTCGAGCTCGGGAAATTCTCGAAAGGACCACCAGACGTGTAGGAGAAAGATTTGAATCGGGGTTGCTGTGGATCGAAGACGACGTCGTGTTTCCCGAAAGTTATCAAATGGCGCTGAAACGGTCACTTAGCTTGGATAAACGCATTGCACGATGTCCAGAGATTCGAGAAAACATTTTGAAACAACTTGAAGAATACGTCACGAAGAGTTATGCCCATATTATCACGGATCAAGAATTATTAGAAACGCCAAAGGAGAAAACGTGGTATTTACCTTTGAATTTCGTTATTAACCCGAAAAAACCGGGGAAAGTCAGGCTCGTGTGGGATGCCGCTGCCAGGGCGAATGGTGTTTCCCTAAACGACAAGCTGCTCAAAGGTCCAGACATGACATCATCGTTGCCAGCGGTGATAAATGCATTTAGGGAACGACCGATTGCCTTTGGAGGAGATATCAAGGAAATGTTTCACCAAATAAGAGTACGCCGTGAAGATCGCCAAACACAACGCTTCCTTTTTAATGTAAATTCTAACGACAAACCTACGATATTCGTGATGGATGTGGTTATATTTGGAGCTAGTTGTTCACCGTACATTTCACAATTTGTGAAAAATCTTAACGCCCAGGAACATAAGTTTACGTACCCAGCAGCTTCACAAGCTATAGTACATAAACATTTCGTCGACGATTACTTCGACAGTGCCGATACTATAGAGGAAGCAATCCAGCGAGCGTTGGAGGTGAAGAAAGTCCATGCTGCCGGTGGATTTGAAATTCGAAACTGGGTCAGCAATTCGGATGAGGTGCTGCAAATGCTTGATGTCATACCATGCGAGACAGGGGATTTCATTGAAGTCAATAAGAGTTCTGAAGTTGAACGGGTTCTAGGTATACGCTGGGATTCAAAAGGAGATAAATTTGTATTCTCGACGGATATGCGGTCAGATCTAGAACCTTATATGCTTGGAGAAGCATGGCCAACGAAGCGAATTGCTTTACGATGTATAATGAGCTTATTTGACCCAAAGCAGTTTCTAGCGCCATTGCTCATTCATGGTCGCATACTGATGCAAGACGTCTGGCGAAGCGGGATTGGTTGGGACGATAAACTCTCAGAAACAAACTACCAAGGTTGGGTACGATGGATCAAACTTTTCCCATTGATTGAGTCGGTGTCTATACCACGCTGCTATCTTGGACAGTTTGGTTCAACAGCCTACCAGTCAGTTGAACTCCACGTATTTACTGATGCCGGAGAAGATGCATATGGATGTGTAGCGTTTTTTAGATTTGTTATGGACACGAAAGTTCACTGTTCGTTTGTTGAGGCCAAGGCAAAGGTGTCGCCGTTACAACATCTCTCAATTCCTCGAAAGGAATTGCAGTCAGCGACCTTAGGAGCACGACTAGCAAAGTCTATAAGCGAAACACATTCGTTTAGGATCAACAAGACAATATTGTGGACTGACTCAAAGGCCGTTTACTCTTGGGTTAGATCAGAACGAAGAAAGTATAAGGAGTTTGTAGCACATCGTGTTGGCCAAATACTGGCTGTCTCGAACCCAGAAGACTGGCGCTGGGTTCCTTCTAAACAGAATGCTGCGGATGACCTTACGAAATGGGGCAAAACAACCGAGATTTGTTCAGAAAGCCGTTGGTTTCGGGGTCCAGATTTTCTGTATTTGTCAGAGGAATATTGGCCGACACAAAATCAAACAACAATAGACGTCGAAGAGGAGTTTCGAGCTCACATATTATTCCATCATGTGAAGCTACCCGATGGTCTTAGAGTAGAGCACATTTCAAAATGGAATGTCTTAGTCAGGATGGTAGCCACTATGTATCGATTTATCTCAAACATGAAACGTCATGCGAAAAAACAACCGATTGAACCACTTTTTGAAAATACTACTTTACCAGTAGTACCACTTCGCCAGGAGGAATATTTGATGGCGGAAAACTGTCTTTGGCGTCTAGCACAATATGACGAGTATATCGATGAAGTTACCATACTTACTCAAAACCAATCATCACCGAAGGAGCTACGGAAATCAATAGAAAGGACCAGCAAACTCTACAACAAATCACCTGTGTTGGACGAATTTGGCGTTATACGGATGGAAGGAAGAACCATGAGAGCAGAATTCAGCAGTTTTGATTCTAGATATCCAATAATATTGCCTGGAAAACACATTGTAACTCGAAAACTAGTAGAAAACTATCATCAACGTTGCGGACACGGTAGTCGAGAAACCGTGGTCAACGAGATCAGACAACGATTCTGCGTCGAAAACTTACGAGCGTTGGTGAAGAAGGTGACTCAGGATTGTACCTGGTGTAGAATGCAGAAGGCGAAACCATGTGTACCTCGGATGGCAGCCTTACCAAAACAACGCATGGCGATAGGCGCTGAACCATTCTCGTATGTTGGTCTAGATTATTTTGGTCCACTAGAAGTATCAGTAGGAAGGCGTAGAGAAAAGCGATGGGTTGCGTTGTTCACTTGTATGACTACGCGAGCAGTACACCTTGAAGTGGCATACAATTTGACTACAGAGTCTTGCAAAATGGCAATTAGGAGGTTCGTGAAAAGGAGGCGGAGTCCCATCGAAATATTTACAGATAATGGGACGAACTTTGTGGGAGCGAACCATGCTTCCGAAAATCAATCATTTTCACTGAGCCATGCTTGACTACATTCAGAGCCAAAAAATCAAAGCAGTCAAATTTTCCTTCTTCAACCAAATCATACAAACAATCATGCATGACAACGACGCTTCTGTATTTGAAACACTTTTGCGATACATGATGAGGTAAAAAAGGACGCAGACTATCAGCAACGAACGTCTCGATGCTGATTTCCTTCCCCTAACGACTTTCAACCTTTAGGATCATAACTGATATGTATCAGTTCTGAGCGATCTATGTAGGCTATCAGATGATTTTTTATTTTTCGTTTTGCCTAGAAGGACAAAATCATGACTAGGTAACCGCAATGAACTGTCCAGCATGTGCTACAGCTTTTTTGAACATGTGGTCCTGGTATTTATTCAGATTATTCCTTTTGAAACATTAATGATCGTCTATCAATAACGAGCATTATCAACAATGATGCGAGGATAGACGTTCGGGAATGATTGAGGGAGCGACGTTCAAAATGTATCACCAAGTATGTCGATCACCGTCGATTAGCCACGTGACGAATAGCAACGGTAGCCTCCGGTGGGGCATGGTATATCTTCTTGTATCAAGTTAGTGCTGATTTTCGACATATATTCAATGGGTACTTTTACCACGTGCGTATCACAGCACTCGGAGGTAGCATCATTCTAGCTAGAAACCATTCCTGATTGCTTTTCTTGAGCGATTTTCCGACCACTGGAGCGAACAGAGAATTGCAGAGTCAAATTAAGAAAATTAACAATTTGTGTGCTGATACTTTCACTAGTGGTAAAACGCGTTGGACATTCAATCCTCCCTCTGCGCCTCATATGGGTGGCGTGTGGGAGCGAATGGTTCGATCCGTGAAGGAGGCGTTAAAGATATTCGTTGATGGAACGAGATTATCAGATGAAATTCTTCTCACAGCATTGATTGAAGCAGAGGATTTAATAAATTCCAGGCCTCTTACTTATGTTTCAACAAACTTAAACGAAGATCCAGAAGCCCTCACTCCCAATCATTTTTTGAAAGGGATTTCAGCAGAGTGTTTACCTCCAAGGAATGAAATTGAGAATGCGGATGCTTTGCGAAGCAGATACAGTCGTGCACAGTTACTTGCTGATGAAATGTGGAGTCGGTGGCAACGGGAATATCTTCCAACTTTGAATAAACGGTCCAAATGGTATGGCGAAACCCGAAATTTAAACCCTGGAGATTTGGTGTTTGCTTTAGAGGACAATCAAAGACAACGTGGGATTGTGGTGGATGTACTAACTGGCAAGGATGGTAGAACACGGACAGCGGTGGTACGAACTTCTAAGGGAACCAAAATGAGACCAGTGGCAAAATTGGCAGTATTGGAGATGGATAGTAGTAAACCTGATCGCGATTCCAATAGCTCCTAGGTTTACGTCGGGGGGGATGTTACGGGCGAATAGACCCACTGTGTTTCCTAACCAGATCAAAACAAACGGGTAAAAAACGCAGAGTTGCACGAGGTCGACATGTCAGTACTATGGGCGCTGACATTTTGAAAGAGAAAAGTCATTCGTATTCGAGAACTGGTTTGCTGAAGTTCATGTTAAATACGATTTCGCAAATGTTTAGTTGAATTGCTTATAGTTTGAAAGAAACAGAATTCAATAAACAATCTGTAAGTTGCTTCATGCCTTAATTGAATTATATTAAAATTTGTATCTTACCTGGTTAGATCGAGTCAACAGATCCTGTCCACGTTCCGTTAGAAGATATTTTAATACTTACCATTGTACTTACCGTGAGTAAAAATGCTGAAAATTTAGAAAGATGAAATTAAAAATGTTTATACTTACCAGGATTCAAATACTCTAAATTGTAAAAGCTATCGTAGGAGAATAATTGGAAAACCATAAGGAACTAATAATGTAAGTCGGTTAAATTAACTTCACAAAACGTGTAATTAAATAAATCTATTTTGTAGCTTTGAGTTACCCCACAGTAAACTTCAAGGATTGGTTTTATTTGGCGGAGAATATCGAACAAAACATTATTTAAACCAAAAAAAAACATTGCACACACTGAGATTGCAATTATTGCGCTCAGAATACTCGATTGTACTGATTACAGGGATATTGTTCAATTTTCGCGAAATTCGAAAGAAATCTAACCCGAAACTCGTGACAGTTCATTTCTCCTGCAAATTAGGATGACATTTCTACGAGTGTACAGGAACTCGAACGAGTCCCGTGAATTCAGAACAGGCTCCTGAATCGCGGAAGACCCGTTTCGTGTCAAACTTTTTTCTCTTTTTATCCTGTTTATATAAAAACAACAGGGTTTCCATCTCTTTCACACCAGTGCACAAAAAAACCGGAACCGCCAAGATTAAACATTAAGATAAACTATGATAGGTAATAAAAAGATTCAAGAACCAGAGGAGAAATTTCACTACAAATCACAGTAGAAACTCATTTCAAGCTTTCAGGAATGTTTCATAACTCCCGCCTATTACAGGAGAACAGCGTTTCGATTCTACAGGCGAGTTTGGCAGTTGCTTTCCTGAGCGTTTTTCCTGTTCTGAAATTGTCCTGTAATTTCAGCTGTTGAAAATACAGGACAAAATCGTCCCGACCACAGGAAAAAAGATTAAGATTCCATTTATTCCGCTCGGGACCATAAGCCATCGAATTACAGGAAAAAAGATCAAATGACACATAAATTCCCAAGATACGGGGGGATAGCAACCCAAATCTCATAACACGTTGTTGTTCCTGAAATTCGAAGAAGCTTTCGTTCGAGTGCTCAGGAACTCGAACTTCAGGACAACAATCACCTGTATTACGTAACTGGTTAACTTACAGTGACTTTTTCGTGTTTTTTCATTCGTTCTTGGTTGTTTTTTTTTGGAACTTAACGAATTTGAACCTTCAGTATCGAGGAACCGTAAGGAGGACAGAACCCGGTAAAAAAGCTACAAGCACAGCTGGGGTGAGTGATTCTTAAGAGTGATTGTTGTTATAATCATCTTGTCATCTTGTAATAAAATCGTTTACGCAGATATGGTTGAAATAAGACGCTCAGCTTAAAAATATGAACGAACAGGAAAGTTCCTAAAGTGATTCTAAATTGGGGTTTGAATAAATACAGCAATTTTTTTTGTGCTGGAAACCAGAAAAAATTTGCTGGTTTTTGTCTCGCTGGTTTTCCAGCAATATAAATTGCTGAAAAAGGTCAGCAAACTCAATTGCTGGAAACCAGCTTTCTTAATTGCTGGAAATCAGTATTTTTTTTTTAAAATAACCGGAAATATTTGGATTGCAAATTTAAATTTCAATATTGCACCCTCATGGTTGTCGTAAATAGTAATTTATTTAAATTCTTATAATGAAGTAAAATAATATCCTCCAGTGGGTTGACCGCTTTCCGCCAAGTTTTGGACATCATGCTCCAAGACGAAGAATGTTTGCTGATTTCCAGCGAAAATTTAGATTGCTGGACGTTTCCAGCAATTTTTTTTGCTTTAAATCGATGCGAAAGTTCACTGCGCAAATTTCACCGTTTTTGTTATTGTTTTCAGATCTAACTGAACCGAACATGCGCCAACTCTGAATTATAATAAAAAACGTAAAATAAAAGTAAATAAGTGAGTGCTATCGTCCTGTAATTTCAGTTGTTGAAAATACAGATGAGAAAAGATTGAGTATGTCTTCTCATTGAACATAAATTTCCTGAAGGGTAAAATAACCCTCATTCGTATCAGGTTTTTAACAGTCGTTGCATTCTTGAAGTTTAAATTTTTTTTACCGATCTGTATGGAACTTGCAGTTTTGATGCTGAATAAAAACCACGGATCGTTATCACTATAGGTATTGAAAAAAAATGTGTTTAGTCCTTTTTGCACACATCAATTAGTCATCGAAGTCGATTCAGTCACAGACTAAGGAAACATTAAAGCATTATTGACGTCAGAAGCATCGGTGGCGTTATATCAAAATGCGCACCACGTATTTTAGGCCATTTTTTTTATTTTATTCCACACCTACCTACTGTCATTTTTTTCAAATTCCAAAAGTTTTTCACTCTTGCTAAATCTGATAGGATCACAGGGCTAGGAGTTGGTCACTTTTTAGTAACTTTGTCACTTTTTTCAAACTGGTCACTCAGATGTTACTTATTTTGAAATTTGATCACTCAAGTCACATTTTTCAATAATTACTTTACAGCTGAGCTAATTTTATAACTTTTTTTCTAATTATTTAAAATTTCGTTTTTCTTCACTCGTTTCAAGACACGTAGTAAGTATTTATCAGGTTTAACACTAGTGTTTTTCCTTTCGATTGTGGAAAATTCACACGATCGAAAATGGATAAATGACTC